>NW_027362833.1:325000-507500 GCF_046119375.1 Phyllobates terribilis
CCCCATATAAGGCCCCATAAAGGAATACTGGCCCCCATATAAGACCCCATGAAGGAATACTGGCCCCCATATAAGGCCCCATACGGAATACTGGCCCCCATATAAGGCCCCATACGGAATACTGGCCCCCATGTAAGGCCCCATACGGAATACTGGCCCCCATATAAGGCTCCATACGGAATACTGGCCCCCATATAACGCTCCATACGGAATACTGGCCCCCATATAAGGCTCCATACGGAATACTGCCCCCCATATAAGGCTCCATACAGAATACTGGCCCCCATATAACGCTCCATACAGGATACTGGTCCTCTTATAAAGCTCCATACAGGATACTGGCCCCCATATAACGCTCCATACAGGATACTGGTCCCCTTATAACGCTCCATACAGGATACTGGCCTCCATATAATGCTCCATGCAGGCTGTTACCCCCCACATAATGCCCCATACAGGCTGTCTCCCCCCTTATAATGCTCCATGCAAGCTGTTACCCCCCACATAATGCCCCATACAGGCTGTCCCCCCACCGTATAATGCTCCATGCAGGCTGTTCCCCCCACATAATGCACTAAGCAGGCTGTCCCCCCCCCTTATAATGCCCCATGCAGGCTGTTCCCCCCTTATATTGCCCCATGCAGGCTGTCACCCCTCCTCTTTATAATGCCCCATGCAAGATGTCACCCCCTCTCTCTATAATGCCCCAAACAGGATGTCACCCCCCCTCTTTATAATCCCCAATCAGGATGTCACCCCCCCTCTTTATAATGCCCCATTCAGGATGTCACCCCCTCTCTTCATAATGCCCCATGCAGGATGTCACTCCCCTCTGTTTATAATGCCCCATGCAGGATGTCACCCCCTCTCTTTATAATGCCCCATGCAGGATGTCACCCCCTCTGTTTATAATGCCCCATGCAGGATGTCACCCCCTCTCTTTATAATGCCCCATGCAGGATGTCACCCCCTCTCTTTACAATGTCCTATGCAGGATGTCACCCCCCTCTCTTTATAATGCCCCATGCAGGATGTCAGCCCCCCTCTCTTTATAATGCCCCATGCAGGATGTCACCCCCTCTCTTTATAATGCCCCATGCAAGATGTCACCCCCCTCTCTTTATAATGCCCCATGCAGGATGTCACCCCCTCTCTCCATAATGCCCCATGCAGGCTGTCACCCCCTCTCTCTATAATGCCCCATGCAGGATGTCACCCCCCCTCTCTTTATAATGCCCCATGCAGGATGTCACCCCCCCTCTCTTTATAATGCCCCATGCAGGATGTCACCCCCCCTCTCTTTATAATGCCCCATGCAGGATGTCACCCCCCCATATTATGCCCCATGCAGGATGTCACCCCCCCCCCCATATTATGCCCCATGCCTCCATACATTAAAAAAAAAATCAAATACTCACCTCCCTCCTCACCTGCTGCAGCTGCTCGGGTCGGGACTCCAGCGTTGGCGGCGTCTTTCCGCTCTGTGCTCCCTGTGACAGCTCAGGGGGAGGGCGCGGTGGAAAGACTTCACCGCACCCTCTGACCTGAGACGTCACAGAGAGTGCAGAGCAGGAAGACGGCGGATCTGCAGAGGCACGGGGAGAGGTAAGTATCCGGCTGCCGGGGCCCTGAGCAAGCGGGGGAGAAGGGCGGGCGCTGACACCGCTCTCCTCCGCCCATAGCCCAACGGGGTGCGCGACCGCCAGTGGGCCCCCCTGCCTGCTCAGGGCCCCGGCACTTGCCCGGGTGCGCCGGGTGCTGACGCCGGCCCTACTTATATCCTACCTGCCTTTTCAATCATAGGGGCGTGCTTGTCATATTCAGTCAAGGGCGAGCGCAGCATTCACTCACTGCTGGCGCCGTCCATGTATTTGAATCCTGTTCCTGACCAGCGCTGATATTGTGGGACGCAGGCGCACTTGTAGATGTCCGGCCGCCTGCGCAGTGAGGCTCTGTGATTACCAGATTCACTGCGCATGCTCTGGGAACATAGCGCGTTAAAGCGCATGCGCAGTGAGGCTGTGTGATTATGACTTTTTCTTCACTTTGAAAATTGTTTAAGTTGGCTGAGGGACTGGGTGGTTTACCTAGGACAAGGAATGGCCATGTGTAAGAAAAACCGCTACTGATTGTAAATTACAGATTCTGTTAACTACAATAAATAAGTTGGTTAACAAGAAACACTTTGATATAGTGCACTACACAATACAGTTCTCTTTTACACACTGTATAGTTTGCTAAAAGGCACACGTTTTAGTGGGAGAGGCCGAAAAATGAACGAGTAATACAACCGTTTATGGATGCTGTAGTGTGGACCCCTAGAGTCAATTCTCCTGGTGGGCCCTAGGCACCCCAGTCCGACCCTGTATGAGGCCTTTACATGGTATCAACGCCTGCGATGAGAACGCCACATCATAGTAATAGCAGAATCACAAATATAAGATTATATGAACAGATTAAAGCAAGATTTCTATTGCTGGCTGCAGAATGAGTTAACTGGGATATCATCAGTGAGTTTGATCTGACTGGAGAAGTAACTACTCTTGTTTTTATTCTTTTGAGCTCCATTCAGCTAATTTATGATTTATCACCTTCCCTGAGCATACATGGAAATCATGGGGTCCCATAGCAGAAGTAATAATTAAGCCCCCACAAAAAAACATTAATATTCAGCGGGGTCACAGAAGAGCATACCTCACAAGTTTGCAACCCTTCCATAGTAATTTTGCCCCAATTGAAGCCCCCTAGTGTTCCCACGTACTAAGATACTCCTTTAATGGCCAAAAATGTGCCCCCAAACACAGTAAGATACCCCCACAGTGAATTTCTCCACTGTACCCTCCACACATACAGTATGATGACTCTACAGTACCCCCGCAAAGTATGATAAACCCCAGTGACCTCTACACAGTATGATGGCCCCCGCATAACCCTCCACACAGTATAATGGACCCCGCACAGCCCTCCACACTGTATAATGGTCCTCATACAGTGTAATGGCCCCCACTATCCACCCAAGCAGTATAATGACCCCCATCAGCCACTTATACAGTATAATGCCCCTCACCACACAGCCCTCCAAATAGTATAATGGCCCAAACACAACGCTCCAAATAAAATAATAGTCCTCACATAAGCCTCTAAACAATATAATAGTCCCCACCCAGCCCTCCAAATAATATAATGGACCCCACATAGGCCTCCAAATAGTATAATAGTCCCCATACAGCTCTTCAAATAATAGAACGGTCCCCACATAGCCCTCCAAATAGTATGATAGCCTGACACATAGCCATTCAAATAGTAGTATAATGGCCCCCACAGAGCACTACAAATAGTATGATGCTCCCCACATAATCCTCCAAATAGTAGAATGATGGCCCCCACATAGTTCTCCAAATAGTATGATGGTCCCCAAGACAGCCCTAAAATTAGTATTTTAGCACCCCAAATATGATGATGCCCCCCAAATAACCCTTCAAATAATATGATGGCCTCCAAGTAGCCCTACAAATAGTATCATGGCCTTCCAGTTTGCCCTCCAAATAATATGATGGCCCTCACAAACTACTTATTAATTAAAAAAAAAAATACTCACCTCTCCCCATTCCCCTGCTGTTCTGGTCTTTGCAGCATGTGGTTTGAAACTATGCTCAGCTCGGCACAGTGGACGCGATTTTGGGACGTTATCACGTCCACTGAGCTGAGACATCAGAAGCACAGAGGAGAATGATGGAGGAGGGAGCAGACGGTTCCCTCCTCCATCATTCCTTTCAATTGTATCTGCATCCAGAATGTGGATACAGTTGAAAGTGTGATGCTGGATGCGGGGGGCCCGATGCCTGTGCTGACATCGCCACCTGTCTCACAGTTGCAAAGCAGCTGCGGGGTCTGCCGTTATTAGCGGTATGCCAGTGCCATTGTTATGTGACATGAGCCCCGGGAGAGCCAGTGCCGAGACAGCTGGTACAACACCAACACCGAAGGTGAATATAAGTGTTATTTTACTGGGGAGAAACATAGGGATTTAGAAGGGGTTGTCTGATTAGTGGACATCCCCTTTAAGTAATCAAGTTCATTAAAGGGGTTGTCCACTACTGCACATCCCCAGCTTATTACATTTAGGACTTCAGCACCGCTTTTTCCGGACATTGCTATGACTTGTTATGTCCTCTGCAGCCAATTAGCAGATGTTGGTCAATAGTCTGTCAGGACGGACATCTGCTCTGAAGAAATAGAGTTTTTGAGACTTGTAGACATTATGGAATAACGTCCATAAAAATATCCCAAGCCGGTATTGGTCCTCCAAGAAGCATGAAGCCCTCGCTGCTACTAACTTACTCCCATACCTGGATCTACCTAGATGATGAAAACACTTGGACTGTAAGGTACAAATCAGGTGAAATTATGAAACCTGGAGGGAATGTCACTTCAGGTTGTGCGTAGATATCCGTAGATAGAAGTCGTTATTTATCCGCCATTAATGAAATGTTTTGTCCATTTTTGCTCCACAAATCTGAGGCCGATGAATGGGGGAATGGCACCAATGCTATGGAGAATGCCTTGAAAATTGAAAAGGGCGTAAATAAGGCTCTGCTGGACCTCCACAAGATTGCTATGGACCATGCGGACCCTCATGTAAGTGACTCCCCCATAGCGTATAGATACCGCGTGTTCATTTTATAAAATATCCTCCATGAAGGAACAGTTCATGTATCTTCTGTGACCTCCATATTGTGCTGTTCCTGGAAATGTAATACCACCTGACTACTAGATGTCACGTTCCCCTTTATAATGGGGGGTGTTCCAACACAAGCTGCATATTATGGCACTGTTATAAAGCTATGGGACAATTCATTAGTGTATTTGCACCTTTTTTTTCTAGTTTTTAGTGTTTTTCATTTGCGCCTTGTTCTTCTTTTAATTTGCGCCTTTTTGAAGTCTGCAGCGTTCCCTTTTTTTTCATTGATCATTATGGGGTTTCCGGCTAATTATCTAATTGTGACTTTTTAAAAAGTTGTCACATTTTTACTCAAATATATTTCAAGTGATTTTGTGTTCTGTAGTCCGGGAGGTTTTTTTGCACAAACTTTGCAACATTTTAGCATGCCACTTTTTTGCGATACAAAGACACAAAAAGGTTTAAAGACAAAAAAAATACAGTTTTGATTTTGGGCAAAATCCATGAACCAGGTGCGCCACTTTCAGGAATTTGGCACAAAAAAATCAAATGATACAAAAGAGAAAAGGGACTTGAAAAAATACAATGTTGTATTGGGCCCTATGACGGCACAGCACAGATTTTAGTAAAGGTTTTGCAGGATTACTAAGAGGGGTTCACATGCTATCAATTGTTAAAAAAACAAGCAAAATGATGACTCGGACCCTCTGATTTTCGAGGTATAAGACTACGTCCCCACAATGAGCTTCTAGTGAGTTTTAGATATAGCAGATTTTCTGCCCCATTAAGTAAAATAGGTTACTTGAATTTTTTTCGAAAATATACAGCATAAAAAACTCACCCAAAACTCATTGTGAGAACGTAGCCTAAGGGTATGTGCACATCATTTAGACGCCGGTGAGTTGTCCTTGGTGAAGCTCTGCCACCGGTGGTTTTCACTCTATACTTTAAAGGGAACCTGTCATGTCCCTAAACGCTATTAACCTGCAGATATGGGGTTAATCTGCAGGTTTATAAAGCTGCCGGGCGTCTTACTGAAAGGCCGGCTACCGGGAGGAAATGCACTTTATTCCCCACGGCAGCCTCCAGCTTTCAGTCATAGAGGCGCGGCCGGCGTGGCTTCAGTCATTGTTCAGTACATAGTGAGCGGCGGCTATAACCGCACCCTGGCACTGACTGACAGCCGGCTAAGCGGCCCCTGTAACCGCTCCCTGTAAACACTGACAGCCGGATCTGTACTGATGTACTGCTGAGCTGTCAGTCAGTGCCGGGGCGCTGTTACAGCTGCCGATCACTGTATATTGAGCGGTGTCTGAAGTTGCGCCGGAAGCTTTAACCCCTTTCTGACATTGTGCATAATAATACGTCCCTGTGCCCTGGGCCTTATGGACCAGGTACGTATTATTACGACACAGGCTGTGCGGGATCAATCGCCACCGGTTGTCAGCTGATTTTGACAGCTGACACCCGGCACTTTAACCCCCTAAATGCTGCGATCGCAGCATTTAGCAAGTGAGTGGAGGGACAGAAGCACCTCTGCTCTTGGATCGGAGACCCTGCGCTGTCCTCACGGGGTCCCGATCGTTGCCATGGTGACACGATGTCATCATGACGACACCTGTGTCACCAGGCACCAGCAAGTTAGTTTGACCATGCGCAGTGCATGATCAAACCAGCTTGTGTCTGCAGCACTGACAGTTTACAAGGTATAGCAGTGATCCTGCACTGCTATACCTTAGAACTGCGATCAGCCTGCTGAAAGTGAAAGTCCCATAGTGGGACCAAGTAAAAAAAGTGAAAAAAAAGTTGTAAAAATATTTTTTTAAAAATAAAAAAATAATAAAAAAATAAAATATTATTATGAAGAAAAACAATAAGAGTACACATATTTAGTATCGCCGCATCCGGAACGACCTGATCTATAAAACTGTCCCACTAGTTAACCCCTTTAGTGAACACAGTAAAAAAAAAAGAATCAAAAAACGGTGCTTTATCATCATACCAACGAACAAAAAGTGGAATAAAACGCGATCAAAGAGACGAATATAAATAAAAATTATACCACTGAAAACATCATCTTGTCCCGCAAAAAGCAAGCCACCATACAGCTCCATCAGCCAAAAAATAAAAAAGTTATAGCTCTTAGAATAAAGCGATTTTTTCTATGAAATAGTTTTTATTGTGTAAAAGCGCCAAAACATAAAAAAAGATATAAATGCAGTATGGCTGTAAATGTACTGACCCGAAGAATAAAGCTGCCTTATTAATTTTACCACACGCAGAACTGCATAAAAAAAACTAAAAAAACAATTACTGAATTGTTGGTTTTTGTTTATTCTGCCTCCCAAAAATCAGAATAGAAAGCGATCAAAAAATGTCACATGCCCGAAAATGGTACCAATAAAAACATCAACTTGTCCCGCAAAATACAAGCTATCACATAACTCTGTCGACCGAAATATGGAAAAATTATAGCTCTCAAAATATGGCGATGCAAAAACTAGTCTTTGCAAAAAAAAAAAGTTTAGTGTGTGACAGCTGCCAAATGTAAAAACCCGATATGAATCTGGTATCACTGTAATCGCACCGACCCGAAGAATAAAGTCATCTAATCACTTAAACCGCACGAGGAACGGTGTAAATAAATAAATAAAACCAATTCTTCACCTGCTGTTGGTTTGTTCATTCAGCCTCCCAGAGTTCGCAATATGGCTCTGCCCACATTTATCCTGTGCTCTACGCTCAGCGCTTACACCGGGGTTTCCATGTAAATCTCTGAAATACGTGATCCAGACGGAGCCTCCGGCGGAAGATTCCCTGTAATGAGGCAGATGGAGGCACCGTCTGGCCTGTGATCCCACGGTGTCCGTCTTTTTATTAGGCGTGAATAAAAGTGCCGTCGGCCACAGTTTTGCGAGCCTCTGATAAAAAGAACACCGCTGAACAGAGGCCACACAGAGTCCAGAGTAATTAACAAATAAAGTAGCACACTGCAAGGCTAAGTATGTAAACATGAAATATGGAATATGAATAGCATTACTGCTGTAGAAAATAGAAATAAATGAGAAATCTTAGCACATAAATTGGCCAATTCATGTGTATCTGGCAGCCGCGGTAAGGCGTTTCTCAGTGCCAGGACCCTACCAATGTGAATACCTCTCTAAGGGACAGGTACACATGAATTGGCCAATTTATGCGCTAAGATTTCTCATTTATTTCTATTTTCTATAGCAGTAATGCTATTTATATTCCATATTTCATGCTTACATACTTAGCATTGCAGTTTGCTACTTTATTTGTTAATTGTATATGGAGGTAGCTTCTCCTAGTAAGCACCTGTTCACACCTATTTCTCGTATTAGAAGTGCCATCAGTTTTTTCTGTTTACAGAGTCCAGAGTTAGGCCGGTTTCACATGTCCTGATATTTCCAGTATCGGAAAAACCGGTACGGGAGATATACGTGTCCATGTGCACCTGTGTGGCAACCGTGTGCCGCATCAGGAGCGCACATTCCGCCACCTGGGAATCAGCAGTACAGTTACCGCTGTTCCCAATCACCGGGTGCTGAATGCTGCCCTCATCATTGTAACCTGCTGGCGCTGTGATCAGCACAACCAAGGGACAATGATGAGAGTAGTAGTCTGCTCCCGCTGTGTCCTAGTGTAAAAATAAGAATAAAATTAAAAAATCCTTATACTCACCTGCCTATCAAAGTAAAAGTGAAGTACCCATAGCTCTTTCTTACATTCAAGCATCTGATGCTGATGCTCAGTCTATGTAGATGGCATCTTAGCTGTTGCTAGGCAACTTCCTTATAAGGTGAGATGCACCTGTAAGATTCCATCACAAGATTCCATCATGACATCACTGCTATTATGACATCATAATTCACAACCACTACTTATACAAGCGTTTACACTTCAGTGTCACTTTGATACCCCGGTGTCATTGTTGTCAGTGTTTAGCTACTTATCTAGTGATATACTGATTGCGCATTTCATTGAAATGTCTGGAATTTCTCCAGACAGACTTCAGGAGTTGGCACTACTCCAGGGGATTCTTACCACCTATACCCCTAACTGTGTGCTACCACTACCCGATGGCGTCCTCAGCTTCACTTACCGGCTGGTTATGGAGCTTGTACGGGACTGCTTGACCAAATACTACCAAGGTCGTATTACCTCAGAATATCTTCAGCTTTTACAGCAGAACATCAGGACATTAGTACAACAGGTAAATAGCAGACAATCTGCACAAATTATTATTATTATGTCTAGTTGGTCTCCCTTACTGTATAGTGGTATTATTGGTAGTAATAAAATTTAGACTTTCTTCAGTGTCAGGCAGGGTCATATTTGTAATAGAGATCCCCATTTTGGGAAGAGGGTGTAAAAGTGCAGCATGAGCCTGTATGATTCAAATGTCAGGGCTAGATTTCATTCCTAGTCCAGTCCTTGTCCCTTAGTAAAGACACTTCATTTAGCACCTTAATCCGGATTTCTTATAAATATGTAATTATGATTTTTATTGTGTATAACAAATATTAATAATTTATCTCAGACCATAGAACTAGCCTCACTGATTAGAAATGTAAAGTACCCACAGTTCTTTCTTACATTCAAGCATCTGGTACTGATGCACAAACTATGGTTTTGCCACCTTAACTATTGCTAGGAAACTTCCTTTCACGGTGAGATGCCCCGTTAAGATTCCATCACAAGATTCCATCACGACATCACTGCTATTATGACATCATAATTCACCACCACTAATTATACAAGTGTTTTTATGCTGTATAAAAAATAATAATAATAATAATAATACAAATCAAATAATAATAATGGAATACAAGTTTATTTACAGAAAATTGTTCTTTAGATCGACACCAATATAATATATAAAATGTACCAAATGTGTAGTAATTGTAGCTGCAGATAGACAGGAGTAAAATGGTGACATAAATGGCCTCCTCCATTCTGCACTTTCTCTCATGATTTTCCTTTTGTATTTATTTCCATCTTTATAGGCTGAAGAAAAAGCCCAAAGTGGAAAATTGGCCTTTTTTAAACAACTGGCCCAAAATGTCCTGAATATACTGGAGAGTCCGGCCCGCTCACTGGAGCACCTGGTAAGGAGCCATCATCTTCTATATCACATGTCCTTGTCCCCTCCAGGCAGGCACAGGATATTTCATGACCGCCTGTCCCTGCGGCTCCATCATCTGTGATGGCAGTCTGTACTCAGCGGTGGGAGTTTGTATTTCTGCCTCTGTTTTGCTCGATCATCACAATCTTCCTTCTTGTAAATGCTGCAATTCTGATAACAGAGATCAGTTGTATATACAAGTACCTTATATATTATTGTTGATTTACTGGAGGGAGTGGCTGTGTATAGTCCGTCCAATACTGAAATTACCAGTAAATCCAATGTTTAGTCCTTCCTATCTATTGTATATGATAATTTAGTATTTGTGAAATGTTATACTAATTGTACATATTATAACCATCAGGAAACATCCGAAGGTGACTCCGAAGAGGGGCAAACCGTGAACATGCCTGACCCTAATATTAGTCAGTTAGAGCTAAAAACTGATCTGATTGAAGGTAAGCCGATCATCTAATATTTTACATTCAAATATCCAGATATTATAGAGAATGGCAGAGAATATGTAGATTTACTCTTCATTCCCTGTAATGGAGAGGGATCATGTAATTCTACTTCACGCCTGTGTGGTCTTCTCGGCTCCAAAATGAGGGTCATAGATCCCCAATCATGTAATTGTTCAAAAATACCATATTTTGAAGACTATAAGATGCACCGGACCATAAGAAGCAGGTGAAATTTTGGAGCGGAAAATAGGAAAAACATTTTTTTAATAAAATGGTGGAGCAACTTATAATCCAATTTTGTGGTAACTTTTCTAGGGGAAAGGCGGCGGAAAGATGGCAGCAGCAGGAGTGGGGCGATGCTGCACTGAAGTCCCTGCACTTCCATGGTTTTCAATCTGGTGGACCTTGGGAAAATCTCCACCGGAGGTGGCGCATGCACAGATTGAGATCTCGGGAGACAAGATCTCAATCTGCATGCGCCATCTCCAGAATCCATTTTTCCGAAGTCCACCACACTGAAAATCATGGAAGTGCGGAGTCTCCGGCGACATTTTCTGAAAGCCCAGGGGCCGCTGCATCCTTGCACCGCCGAACACCCCCTCCTCCCAGCCTGGGGCCCACAGCATCGCCCCACTCCTGCCGCCGCCAGCTTCCTGCAGCAGTGACCCTGCGTCCTGGGGCCTCGCTTCACCGCAACCCCCCCCCCCCTCAGTAAGCTACGTTGGGATAAGACGCACCCCCATTTTACAGAAAAAAGTGTGTCTTATAACTTGAAAAATACGGTAATCAGATCCTGAACAATCGCCCAGTGTATCTATCTCTGGATGTGCCATAAATACTGTATATTTAGTATGTGCAGAATACCAGATATCTAGTTTTTATATCATTTACAGAGATCTTGTCATGTCCTTCATTATATGGATGTGTTATATATTAAATACTGATATAGACTGATACATGACATCTTTTCATTATTTTATCATTATTTTAGAAATAACTGTGTCGACGGCCAGTACTGATGGTGGAATATGTGAGACACCAGAGATCCACGAATCTGCCAGTGTAAGTATCAGAGGAGACGTCTGTTTATCATCAGATAACGGGGTATGAATTACACATATAATATTATACCCCAGATGACAATGGGATATCTTTGCTTTTATGTAGATCAGATCTATTGTGAGTAATGATGGCATTGTTATTCTGCCTCTTCTGTGTGATGCCCCTTATCATACCCTGCAGTACAGTGATATCTATGCATGGGGAATATCCCCTTAAAATATAATACTGTCTGTGGAGGGTCCGGCTTGCATCATGTCCTCTACATCTGCTGCAATGTAATCAGCGTGGACATAATATAGAGGAGAAGTTCCTGCATCTGGAGCTTTTATTTTCCTGCAGATTCTATGTCTTAATGTCATTTCTTATTATTTCTAGGCCTTGACCGGATCATTGAACTTGGAGACAAGTCCTAGTAAGACCGACTTTAAACCAATCAAACTGATCAGCAGTGGAGCTTATGGGTGAGCTTTATGTTTGCATAATATACATTTCCTAGTGTTCCTTATGACAATGCTTCTGTCTCTGTGCCCAGCCCGTACAACAGAGAAATGCTCTGAGTCCATACTGTCCACAAGAGATGAGCGAATCAGGCAAAATTCTAATTTGCTTGTTCACGTGGACTTGTGAAAATACGATTCAAGGAGAAATTAATGTCCCTTATTATGCTCTGGGGCCTCACCAGGCCCCAGAACATAATAAGCATAAGAAACATACTTATACTCCCCTTACTGCTCAATTCTCTAGCCCCTCCACTTCTCACCGTCACCCGTCCGGTCCTCACTGCCTCTTCAGTTTGCCACCGCTCACGCTATGCAAGGACTTCAGGCTTTGAGAAGGTCTGAGAGAGTTCTATGCAAGAGCATAAAAAGTCACAACATTGTGACACCGTGACTGTTCTTGCGCTTGTGCATAATCCTCCCAGATCTCATCAATGTTGGAAGTCCCGTCCCAGTATGAGAGGCATTTGGATTTCAGCATTAGCAGCAGAGATTTGAGGATGCGGCAAGGAACGGACGGTTGAGGCGGAGGGGCCGTAGAAGTGAGTATAAAAATTTGTTTATTTTTAAACTTTTTTATGGCCTCTCAAGATTTTGAAAATGGTGGCCAACGCTTGACATTTTGCTAAATCCATGAGTAAGCAAATTACAAAAAACAAAACAAACAAAAAAACAAAACGCCATTTTGGTGAATGCAGAATTTTGCAAAATCTGAGTAGAATTTAATTCCACTCAAATGTGTTAGCTCATGTCTACTGGCCACATCTATATGTCATTATTTAGGTCAGTTAGGACGTGACATAGATGAGGACCTCGCATAGGTCATCATTTATGTTGTGTAACTTGATGGATTTCTACATGGATTTCTAGTGACATCTAGTAGTAACCAGACAATCATGTGATGAGGTTTATAGACAAAATGTTAGTAAGAATTCATTATAAATCATGGATTTTCCTTCTCTCCAGAGCCGTCCACTTAGTGCGACACAAATACACAAGCCAGCTATTCGCTATGAAGAAGCTGGACAAGGAGAACGTGAATATTCCAAGAAGACTTGAACGTGCCTTTCTAGAGAGGGACATCCTAACATTTGCTGATTGTCCATTTGTGGCCTCCATGTTGTGCTCCTTTCCAACTCCTCATCATCTGTGTATGGTCATGGAGTATGCAGCAGGTAAGTCATATCCATTGTGCCTATATCCAGCCTCAATCTGCTTATCTCTAGCATCTTCTCCATAATCTGAATGTGACCACATGGACGGTTACATGTCCATACTGCATTTACTATAAGTTATCTGTTACCAAGATGCCAGGAAAATCATTATCTCTGTGAAAGTCTCTGGTGAATGTCCTCACTGAGAATGGCAAAAATATCCACTGAGGATAAAAGGAGGATTTGACTCAATTCTAACAGTTTGTATAGATGAGCATTTCACAGAGTAATGAATAAGAGGCTTGTAGATGAGGCACGGCTCTGTCTTTTTATATTGGGTCACTCTGCTTTATACGCTCTACATTAGGCCTCTTTCACGCTTCAGTATTTCTGGTACGTGAGGTGACAGTTTACCACACGTACTGGAGACACTGACACATGTGCGCACATGTCAGTGTTTCCACGGACCGTGTGTCCATGTGATCCACACGTAGACATGTCTGTTTTTGGCCAGCAGGACGGATCACACAGACCCATTCAAGTCAATGGTTCAGTGTAAACACATACCGCACACGGATGCCATCCGTGTGACATGTGTCGGCGCCTGGGAATTAGCGATAAAGTTAGCGCCGGGTGCTAAACGCTGCCCTCATCATTGTCCCCTGCCGGCGCTGTGATCAGAACCAGCAGGGGTTAATGATGAGGGTTGTCTTCTCCCAGTGTATTTCTACCTGTAAAAATAAGAATAAAAAAAAAATCTATACCCTCACCTGTCCTAAATGTCCCCCACTGTAATCCATGAGACCGCTCAGCAGAGGAGCCGGGGAGAATGACTCCTGCAGCGAGCGGCCCCGAATCTGCGCTGAGCTCAGCGAGCGGTGTCCTGTCACTCACTGAGCTCAGCTGAGGTCTGGCGTCGCTCGCTGCAGGAGTCATTCTCCCCAGCTCCTCTGCTGAGTAGTCGCATGGATTACAGCAGGAGATACTTAGGACAGGTAGGTGAGTATAAGGGTTTTTTTTTATTTTATTCTTATTTTTACAGGTGGAGACACCGGGAGCAGACTACAACTCTCATTATTAACTCCTGCTGGTGCTGATCGCAGTGCCGGCAGGGGAAAATGATGAGCGCAGCGTTCAGTACCCGGCTTTTGGGAATAACGCTAACTGTACACTGATTCCCAAACGCCGGTGCGTGTGCTCCTGATGCGGCACACGGACATCTCCGACACAGGTTTTTCCGGTACCAGAAATATCCGGACGTGTGAAACCGGCCTTATACAGTATATAAAGCAAAACCACAAATGAGACTGCTAACACCTTTAACTAATTATATATTTATTTATTGCAAGATACATAGTATATATAGCTCATACTTTTTTGGCCAGAATAGTGTCTCTTTTTTGTATGAGTTACCTTGTTATTTTTAAATATTTATTCCACGTGACTAATAAAGATTCATGCTTTTATATGGGATGTTGCTTCATTGCACTTATTTGTGCAGCTCTTGCACCTTTGTGGTTTTGCTTCATAGACATTTAGTGCAGTCCTAGTTACTATTCGGGTATGCTCCAATGGAGGGTTTTTTGCATTATTATACAGTATATCTCTGTGTATGACGTCCTGCCCCAATGTCTCCGCTCATTTCTCATTCACACTCCTCATGTGTCATTTACATTGTAACAAACCCTCTCCTGTCATATTTGCTTTCTGCTGTAGGAGGAGACTGTGGCAGTTTTATGAAGAACTATGGGTGTTTACCTGTCCCCTTGGCTCGTCTGTACATTGCAGAAACGGTTCTAGCTGTGGAATATCTGCACAGCTATGGTGTAATGCACAGAGACCTGAAGCCTGAAAAGTAAGTGACACTTGTAGTATAAGAAAGGGGAAAAAAGATATCGTTTATTATACAATCTATTTGCAACTTGGGGCTGACATCCTCTTTTTTTCACAGCCTCCTGATAACGTCAACTGGTCATATTCAAGTTACAGATTTTGGGCTTTCCAAACTCTGCCTCATGAGACCAACATCAGAGATCTACAAGGCTCCAATTGAGGACATCACCAGAGAGTTCCATGATAAGGAGGTAGGCAGGAACTTGTTCTTTACTCATCTCCTCCATTTCTCCTTCTCTTATACTTTCTCATCTAGAAAACGTTTCCACGGATGTTATTTGTCACAATTATGTTCTCTGATCATTATCTCATTCCTCTGTTTTTTCCAGATTGCTGGCTCCCCTCATTACATAGCCCCAGAAGTTATCTTAAAGGAAGGCTATGGAAGGCCAGCTGACTGGTGGTCAATTGGGATCATCCTATATACATTTCTTGTAGGACGTGTACCATTTTATGGGCCTTCCAAATATGACATTTACAGCCATATTGTCAGGGGTAAGTAAAATAATCTGATTGCTGTGTAATGTCATTGTTATTTGAATAGATTAGTTGTGTGATTTAGTTACTTTTGTTAATATAAAAGATTTTTGTTTTGATAAAATAAATTAAGATGTTTCATTTTCTGTAATATTTGCTTTTTACATAACAGATGACATATATTGGAAACTTACTAATTCGGCTTTTCCAGCCACAGCTCGGGATATCATCATTGAGCTGCTCAGAAAAGATCCAGCACAAAGACTTGGGACAGGTAATGTATATAATACTATTATTAATGACTTATTACACCTCTGTGAACAGAAAATGAATAATGAGGATCAGCACTGAGGTTTTGTTCTCTACCAGCTTGGCCATTCCCCATTCTTCATGCTAAGACTTTCAGTACATCTACTTCACTTCGGCTCTGTTACGTCAACCGTTCAGATTAACGCCCCCTTCACACGTCCGTATAAAATCAGTACTGAAACCAGTACCGGAAAAAAACAGTACTAGTGTCATCAGTGTTTTGAATCAGTGTGCCATCAGTGTGCCATCAGTGTTTTTCCGGTACGGCAAAGAAAAAGAAATGATAAAGTATCTCTTATACTTTGTAATGTTAAACAGATACAGCGTAAGGAAGGCACACAAATGGCACACGGATGCCATCTGTGTGATGTACGTGTTTTTCAGGGTCCCATAGACTTGTATTGGCACTTGTCATCTGTGCTGCCACAAAAAAACAGCAGCATAGATGATAATGGGTACGGGTGGCATACGTGAAAGAAAAATGGATGCCACATGTAGTGCAAACACGGATATGTGTAGGAGGCCTAAGAAACTTGTCTCTTTGACAATAACTATATCACTATTCATTGTTTTCCTTTTCAAGGAGGAGCAAATGAGATCAAATTTCATCCATTCCTGCGTAACTTAGATTTTGACAACCTTCTAAGTCAGAAGTCGCTGTTCATTCCTGATCTTGAGTCAGAAGAGGATACCATCTACTTTGACAGTAAGTAGAATGAGACATCATCTGCAGAAAGCTGCTGTGTGTCTTGTATTTCATTTTAAGTGAGAATCAGTCCCCACCTTGATTCATGATCAAATGGTGACTGTTCAGGACAAAGTATTATGCTAATAATCTCGATTAACTCTTGTACTTTTCAGCTCGATGTAGCAGACATCAACATATTGATTCAGATGAGGGGGACACAAGTGAAGATAATGACTGGCCGGAAAGCCAAAACTTTCTATCATCTTCGCATAGGCTTTCTAAAGTAAGTATGTGACCAATAAGATCCATACAACCTGTAATTAAAATAAAATTGTAAAATATTAAAATATTTTTTTTTCCTCTTTGTATTAGCTCTGTTCCATCCATACCAAGATGATGAACAATGAAGAACCCAAGTCACCTCCAGGGTATTCACCAGAAAGTGCAAAACAGTCAGACATGTGAGCAAATTATTTTTATGGGGTCCATTCTGATATGTGTTCACAACACCAAATTCAAGACGAGTGTAAGTCGATACTAAATCCAGTATCGATGACCACATGATTGCTGATCACCATGTTTCTGACTTGTGATAACGCTGGTGATGAAAGTTGATAACTATGACCAGCTTTAATTTCCAGTTCATTACAGGAAAATAAATATTGCTAGTGATTCTCCATTCTTGCTGGTAGAAGAGGGTCTTGAGCACAGCATCCCCTTCATGTTATTCAGATGTCCTAATGGGCTTTGCAGACAGGTGTTGTATCCGTATCTATTGTTTTCACTTGTAATTTATATGTTTTTCTTCTACCAAACAGACAGAAAGATTCTCCCCCCTCTAAGTCTGAAGACAACCAGACGCAGAAAGATTCTCCCCCTTCTAAATCTGATGACAACCAGACACAGAGAGATTCTCCCCCCTCTAAGTCTGATGACAACCAGACGCAGAAAGATTCTCCCCCTTCTAAATCTGAGGATGACAACCAGACACAGAGAGATTCTCCCCCCTCTAAGTCTGATGACAACCAGACGCAGAAAGATTCTCCCCCTTCTAAATCTGAGGATGACAACCAGACACAGAGAGATTCTCCCCCCTCTAAGTCTGATGACAACCAGACGCAGAAAGATTCTCCCCCCTCTAAATCTGATGACAACCAGACGCAGAAAGATTCTCCCCCCTCTAAGTCTGATGACAACCAGACGCAGAAAGATTCTCCCCCCTCTAAATCTGATGACAACCAGACGCAGAAAGATTCTCCCCCCTCTAAATCTGATGACAACCAGACGCAGAAAGATTCTCCCCCCTCTAAATCTGATGACAACCAGACGCAGAAAGATTCTCCCCCCTCTAAATCTGATGACAACCAGATGCAGAAAGATTCTCCCCCCTCTAAATCTGATGATGATAAGCAGAGGCAGAAAGATTCTTCCCCCTCTAAATCTGATGACAACCAGACGCAGAAAGATTCTTCCCCCTCTAAGTCTGATGATGACAAGCAGTGTTTCACTGCTGAAGGCAGACAGTCATCCATATTGTCAGGTATGTATAGCTCTATAGGTCATTCTATTGCAGCCTGTGTCAAAAAGTGTAATGTGAAAACAGCCCAACATTTCATTTTATAAAAATCCTCACTCTTAGGCTGTGTGCCCACGATGCGTTTTTCAAGCGTTTACGCTGCGGAATTTCTACAGCGTAAACACTTGGGAAACGCTTGGTAAACCTTCCCCCATGGTCTCCAATGCAATTCCGCACTTTCAATGCCCATGCTGCGTATTTTTCCGCAGCGTTTATGCTGCGCTCAAAAATACGCATCATGTCCATTAATTTTGCGGACGCGCAGCGTAATCGCCGCCATTGACTTGCATTAGAACGCGCTAATTCCGCAAGACTGCATCTGTACTTGCGTAATTGGCGCTTTCTAATGTGCGGATGGTACCCAAGTCTGGAGGAGAGGAGACTCTCATCCAGACCTGGGTACCATAGAATCTGTAAAGAAAAGAATTTAAAATAAAAAATAAAGCTTATAATCACCTTCCGATGTCCTCCCAGTGTTTTGTCCACGCCGTCCGGTCTCTTGCAATGCTCGCGCTGTTGTGAAGGACCTGTCATGACGTCACTGAGTCATGTGACCCATCACATGACTCAATGACGTCACCGCAGGTCCTTCACAGCACCGCGAGCATTGCAAGAGACCGGACGCAGCAGAGATGACACCGGGAAGACACCGGAAGGTGAGTATAATCTTTTTTTTTTCATTTTTTACCATTCTTATTCTTTTTTTTAACTATTACTCGGTCACACTATATAAATCCATGCCGGTTGCATGGATTTAAATAGTGTGACCAACTTGTCAAGCACTTTTCCAAGTGATGCTCAAAATCGTTTGGAAAACTTCTTGAAAAAACGCATGCGAAAGCGCATGTAAAAATGCTGAAAAAACGCTTCTCTCTGGCAGAAAAAACGCATGTAAATCTGCATGTAAATCTGCATACGTTTTTTTCTGCCAGAGAGAGGCAAAAACGCTCTGCATCAAATCTGCTACGTGGGCACATAGCCTCATAGGTTATAATTTTTAATGCATAAGAAGCCATTCAGTCTTCTGCCAAACTGATTCTGAATACTGCACCCATGGCTCCATCTAGGCCTATACTGATCCTTATCACCTTAAGAATGCACTGAGGTTTTAGCTAACTTATTTTAAGATATTACTTGCAGGATGCCGCAGTGTTATCATGTTAATAAGGGGACATAGTTCCCTGGCTAGACACCACATATCGGAAAACCTACAGGTTTCATATTAATCAGTTCACAAGGCAATCTAATTCTCAGACCCTCAGGTGGTTTTATGTATATATGACATATTCTCTCTATTATGGTGCAATAATCAATTACCGGGACTACAGGGTACAAGAATAACAGAATTCTATATAAAGATACAAAGCTAATCTTTTAGGAGTTTATAATATACATCTTTTTCTTGTTTTTTTTATCAGAATCACCAGTTCAGGGGAAAAGAAAATCTGCATCGAAAGATCGACAAAAAACAGAGAAGGTAGAAGAGAGAAGAAGTAGAAGAGGTAAGTGTAACAATAAGCTCCATGTTGCATGATGTCAGTCAGTGAGAAGGAGTCATGTGGAGCAGATATTATCTGTAGGATTACTGACAATGACCCCGTACATCTGTATGGATACGACTCCTCTATCATCCTGTCACAGTGACACTACAGTAGTATCCTCTAATACATACATGTCAAACTCTGGCCCGTGGACCAAACCTGGCCCGCAGGGTGGTTATATTTGACCCACGACAACAGAACCACCACCACTATTTGGGGCCATTATTCTGTATGGAGGACAATGTGGGGCCCATTATACTGTACGGAGGACTATGTGGGGCCATTATTCTGTATGTAGGATTATGTGGGGTCCAAGTTTTTCATTTTGGCCCTCTGTGTGTTTGAGTGTGACATCCCTGCTCTAATATGTAGTCCCATTACTTACATTAGTTATGTCTCTTTGTCTCCTCTCACAGGTTCCACCTTCCGCCGGCTGATATCATCTTGCCGGCGTGGATTATCCAGGGTTGCTCGCTCCATCAGACAAAGCTGCATATTTGCTCCCTGTCATCGGAGCAACACAAACATCTCAATGTGAAAAACCCTTCATGTCTAGTGCCTAGTACAGCATGTCCACCATTAAAGATGCACCTGTGTGGAAGGACTTGTACCATCTACCTGTGGCCTTCTGACCAGCAAGTAACATCTGCAGAAGAAGGCCCTCCAAGAACATCTCTTCATTCTTCCATGTAATTCTTAATAAAAAAAAAACTAAAAAGAATCATTTCAAATTGATTAATGTCCCTTTGCATTTAATGTAATACTACTGACATTTATGGCATATCAGTACTAAACATCATATATGTCTGATGAGAGAATATCGTTTCCATGTTTCATGTTAATCCTCTAATCCTCAGCCAAAAGTGGAAGAGAAGACCAGTGATTCTGTTACATCTACGAATGACAGTCAATCCAGGGAAAAACACCTTCTGATCCATACATTTTTCAGGCACTCTGATCCTTTTACCTTCATGTGGCTCTACTTAAGGTTTATGTATAAGAACCAGTTGGATTCAGTACTGGGCATCCTGGGGGTCCCAGCAGCCACATCCCAATTGTTCAACTAAAAAAGACATACTGTATTATAGTGTGATATATATATATATATATACACACTGTGTGCAGAATTATTAGGCAAATGAGTATTTTGATCACATGATACTTTTTATACATGTTGTCCTACTCCAAGCTGCATAGGCTTGAGAGCCAACTACCAATTAAGTAAATCTGGTGATGTGCATCTCTGTAATGAGGAGGGGTGTTGGCTAATGACATCAACACCCTATATAAGGTGT
Organism: Phyllobates terribilis; assembly: GCF_046119375.1. Lineage (NCBI taxonomy): Eukaryota > Metazoa > Chordata > Amphibia > Anura > Dendrobatidae > Phyllobates > Phyllobates terribilis. The sequence goes on from NW_027362833.1 coordinate 345,784, forward strand.
GCTTAATTATTAGGCAACTTCCTTTCCTTTGGCAAAATGGGTCAGAAGAGAGATTTGACGGGCTCTGAAAAGTCCAAAATTGTGAGATGTCTTGCAGAGGGATGCAGCAGTCTTGAAATTTCCAAACTTTTGAAGCGTGATCACCGAACAATCAAGCGTTTCATGGCAAATAGTCAACAGGGTCGCAAGAAGCGTGTTGGCCAAAAAAGGCGCAAAATAACTGCCCATGAATTGAGGAAAATCAAGCGTGAAGCTGCCAAGATGCCATTCACCACCAGTTTTGCCATATTTCAGAGCTGCAATGCTACTGGAGTATCAAAAAGCACAAGGTGTGCGATACTCAGGGACATGGCCAAGGTAAGGAAGGCTGAAAAACGACCACCTTTGAACAAGAAGCATAAGATAAAACGTCAAGAATGGGCCAAGAAATATCTTAAGACTGATTTTTCAAAGGTTTTATGGACTGATGAAATGAGAGTGACTCTTGATGGGCCAGATGGATGGGCCAGAGGCTGGATCAGTAAACGGCAGAGAGCTCCACTCCGACTCAGATGCCAGCAAGGTGGAAGTGGGGTACTGGTATGGGCTGGTATCATCAAAGATGAACTTGTGGGACCTTTTCGGGTTGAGGATGAAGTGAAGCTCAACTCCCAGACCTACTGCCAGTTTCTGGAAGACAACTTCTTCAAGAAGTGGTACAGGAAGAAGTTGGTATCGTTCAAGAAAAACATGATTTTCATGCAGGACAACTCTCCATCACATGCATCCAACTACTCCACAGCGTGGCTGGCCAGTAAAGGTCTAAAAGAAGAAAAAATAATGACATGGGCCCCTTGATCACCTGATCTGAACCCCATAGAGAACCTGTGGTCCATCATAAAATGTGAGATCTACAGGGAGGGAAAACAGTACACCTCTCGGAACAGGGTCTGGGAGGCTGTGGTGGCTGCTGCACGCAATGTTGATCGAAAACAGATCAAGCAACTGACAGAATCTATGGATGGAAGGCTGTTGAGTGTCATCATAAAGAAAGGTGGCTATACTGATCACTAATTTTTTGGGTTTTTGTCTTTGCATGTCAGAAATGTTTATTTCTATATTTTGTGCACTGATATTGGTTTACCTGGTGAAAATAAACAAGTGAGATGGGATTATATTTGGTTTTTATTAAATTGTCTAATAATTCTGCACAGTAATAGTTACCTGCACAAACAAATATCCTCCTAAGATAGCCAAATCTTAAAAAAACCACTCCAACTTCCAAAAATATTAAGCTTGGATATTTATGAGTCTTGTGGGTTGATTGAGAACATAGTTGTTGATCAACAATAAAAATAATCCTCTAAAATACAATTTGCCTAATAATTCTGCACACCGCGTATATCTATATATATAATCGTCTTATCCCGTCTGTCTGTCTGTCTGTCTGTCGGGGAAATCCCGCGTCACTGACTGGTCCAGCAGCGGCCAATCAGCGACGCGGGATTTCAGAAAAAAGATGGCGACCGTTAGAGGCTCATCTGCGGGACGGAGCTCAGCGGCGATGCAGCCGGGAGATGACTGGCGCGAGGCTCTCATCTCCCGGCCGCTAGCAGCAGAAGAACCCCGACCGGCGAGCAGCCGCTCATCTCCCGACCTCTCACAGCGGAAGTAGCTGCACAGGCAGTGGCGTTGACCTCCATGCGGCTAGGGTGTCAAGGGAGGACCGGGGAGCGGCGCTGCGGGTCGGGATACTTCTGCTGCGAGAAGCCGCTCATCTCCCGGCTTCTCGCAGCGGAAGTAGCCACACAGGCAGCGGCGCTCCCCGGTCCTCACCAATACGATTCTGCTCCCCGGTCCTCACCTATACGATTCGCTGATTGGTCGCGGTCTCTGGCCGCGACCAATCAGTGATCTTGGCGCAAAAGTTAAACACCGCTGTGCTGATTGGTCACAGACGCTGCCCGCGACCAATCAGCGATTTTGGCGCCAAATTTAAACACTGCTGTGCTGATTGGTCGCGGACGCTGCCCGCGACCAATCAGCGATTTTGGCGCCAAATTTAAACAATGCTCTGCTGACTGGTCGCGGATGCCAGCCACGACCAATCAGCGAGATTGGCGCCAAATTTATACAACGCTCTGCTAATTGGTCGCGGACACCAGCCACGACCAATCAGCGAGATTGGCGCCAAATTTAAACAATGCTCTGGCGCCAAATTTAAACAACGCTCTGCTGATTGGTCGCGGCCGCCAGCCGACCGCGACCAATCAGCGAGATTGGCGCCAAATTTAAACACCACTCTGCTGATTGCGCCCAGTCGGCCGCATACATATTCTAGAATACCCGATGCGTTAGAATTGGGACACCATCTAGTATATATATAAATATATTCACTTGTGGAAAACCCTTTTAACTAGGGCTGTGGTGTCAGTAAGTCAAATTTCCAACTATAATAATTACTAATACCAAATATACTGCAACAAATAATAGTAAATATTCAGCAATTTATGCATGAAAATAATTTATAATATACAATATTAACACTATATAAGTATTTACATTTTTTTCTACCTGCAGTTGGAGTTGGTACGTTCTTCTGATACTAACTCCACAGCTCGGCTTTTCCTTCTTTCCTGCTCCTCTAACATAAAAGTACAGCAATTAATTACGACAAGTTAATCATTTAAATGCTGCTGTCAATCTCTGACAGCAGCACGTAAATGTAACCAGTGCCACTGCTTCCATTTACCAGCTCCCATCTGTGCCCTGTGACATGATCTCGGGGGCTGATGGGTCACTAGGACAGTGAGGGCCCTGTGCCCGCTGTCTTGGTGCTCCTCTGGAGCTCATCTATATGCTGAGCTTCAAAGGAGACCGAGATTTAGGCTACCGTCCCACTATCAGTATTTGGTCCAATTTCACCACAAATGGATTTTTTCCCCATTTTTAGTACATTGAATAGTAAAATGAATCATTCAAAACTACAAGTAACCCCAAAGTCATGCCAGTTTCCATGGCCCAGAAGATTCTCTGAAGGAAGAGTGTCATTGGGTGACTGCTTCGTTGGTAAATACCATAAACATTAGCACTTAAAAAGGTCCATATGTCTGGAACCGTATAGATGATTTCGAAAGAAGCAAAAAAAAGCTCAGTGATAAGAAACAGATGATGGTTATTAATGGAACACACTAACTGGGTCACATTTAAAAGTGGTGTACCCCAGGAGTCAGTATTGGGACTTCTATTTAATACAATTATTAATGACCTTTTGGGGGGTATACAGAGTAAAATTTCAATATTTTCAGATGATCGTAAACTCTGCAAGGTTATCAGTACATAGGAGGATAATGTAATATTACAGAGGGATTTATGTAAGCTTGAGGTTTGGGCTGAAAAATGGCAATTGAAGTTTAATGTAGATAAATGTTCTTGCTTGGGACAAATTACAATGTACAATTATGTACTAAACACTGGGAAAACCATCACTGGAAAAGACTTGGGTGTATGGGTGGACAGCAAACTCAACTTTAATAACCAGTGCTAGGCCGCTGCTGCCAAGGCAAATAGAACCATGGAAGCATTAAAAGAGGCATAGATGCTTATGATAAGAACATAGTTTTGTCTGTATACAAGTCACTAATTCAGCCACATTTAGAATACTGTGTATAATTTTGGTCTTTGGTGTATAAGACGGATATAGTTGAACTAGGACGTATGCAGACAAATGCAACCAAGGTTATTAAGGGAATTGGTGCACTGCAATTCCAAGACAGGTTATCAAAGTTAGGGTTATTCAGTTTGGAATAATGAAGGTTTAAGGGCGATCTTATTACAATGTACAAATATAAGAAGAAACAGTATAGAGATCTTATTAAGGAACTTTTTACATATAGACCTTCAACGATGACAAGGAGGCACCCTCTCCTACTAGAAGAAAGATGGTTTCTCAGTCATCATAGATGGCGATTCTTTACTCTAAGAATAGTGAAATTACGGGACTTTCGGGAACATAAACATCACAGTAAAAGATAATGCCTTACCAACACCAGGTCAGATTACCAGTGCACCGCAGGATGCAGCAAGCCTCCATGATAAAGGCGGGGGCAGCACATGTGCAAAATACTAATGCCGACAGCCACTCACTAACCTACCAATTCTTGGAGGGGGTGGCTGTGTAGTATTATACATGCACACCGATGGAGTTGTGAGCTTGCGTATTTTGGCCAAAATATCGTCCAATACCTCATGTGGTGTACTTATCTTATATACTATTTTTCATCTTTTTTGCACATCTTTTTGCAGGATGCAGCCAGGCCTCTTTAGTGTTGGCTGGGTGAATTGGGGCGTCTGTCCTGTGGGGGTGCATATATATAGTTCTGGGCAACCCGCCTGATCTAATACTATGGGCGTCATCAATACGCTGCAAGCAAGACATCAATAGGCTGCAAGCCAGACACTGTGTATCACACATATCTGTGTGACTGGCGCCCTATGCAGACTCCATCGGTGTGCATGTATAATACTACACAGCCACCCCCTCCATGAATTGGTAGGTTAGTGAGTGGCTGTCTGCATCAGTATTTTGCACATGTGCTGCCCCCGCCTTTATCATGGAGGCTTGCTGCATCCTGCAGTGCATTGGTAATCTGACCTGGTGTTGGTAAGGCATTATCTTTTACTGTGATGTTTTTTGAAATTATGTCCAATGTTCACCATTTTTAATATTCAGACTTTCGGGAACATCATATTGTAATTGTTGATTTACTAAACAAGTTCAAGTATGGCCCGGATGCTTTTGTTGAAAAATATATTACAGGTTATGGGAACTAGATTCTGTGATAGGACGTTCATCCAGGGAACTAGTCTAATTGCCATTAGTGGAGTTGGGAAGGATTTTTTCGTTAATAGGGGGCAATTAGCATCTGCCTCATGGGTCTTTTGCCTTCCTTTGTATCAACATGTTAGGTTATAGGTAGAACACAATGGATGTCTTCTTTCAATGTACTGTGTGGGGAAATGTATTGTCAGGGGGAATCATACTGTACATCATGCTGTGTGTAATAGGACCGTGGGGGCATCATATTGAGTGTGATAGCCACTGTGGGGCCATGAAAGTGGTATCATACTGTGTGTAGGCATATATGAGGAATTGGACTAGATTAGAATACTGGCATTCGAGAAAGAATGTCACACCGATTGTACTCCCGGGATTATGGTGTGCTGTGTAATAATATATGGTAGCAGGACCCCTCTAGTCTTCATTCCAGGTATACTAACTGCTCAGTGTTACATTGATTTGGTCGTGGAACCAGTGATATGGACATTTCTTAAACGTGCCTCAGTAACTATTTTTCAACATGGAAATGTTAAGCTACATGTTGCAGGTGCTACTGTGAGCAGCATGCTTGACTTAAACATGATACCATGGCCAGAAGCATCTCCGGATTTGACTCCCATCAAGCACTTCATTGGTCGAGCATTGCAAAAGGAGTTGCCGTCAGCAGATCTTGATGATTTGTGTGCCCAAGTGCATTCATTATTCCTCTCTGCTCTGCCTTGCTCACCGCTCCGGCGGTTCCTCTCTGCTCTGCCTTGTCCACCGCTCCGGCGGTTTCGCCCTGCTCTGCCTTGCTCACCGCTCTGGCGGTTCCTCCTGCTCTGCCTTGCCCACCGCTCCGGCGGTTTCGCCCTGCTCTGCCTTGCTCACCGCTCCGGCGGTATCTCTCTGCTCTGCCTTGCCTACCGCTCCAGCGGTTCCTCTCTGCTCTGCTTGTCTACCGCATCTGCGGTTCTGTTCCTGAATCCCAGTTTGTACTGGACCCTATCCAGCCTGCGCTCCAACCTGCTAGTGCCTCCCTGTCTGCACTCCAGCCGTGTTTGCCAGTACCCCCCTGTCTGCATACCAGCCGTGCCTTGCCAGTGCCCTCCTGTCTGCATACCAGCCGTGCTTGCCAGTATCCTCTTGTCTGCACTCCAGCCATGCCTGCCAATACCCACCTGTCTGTGTGCCAGCCTAACCTGCCCGTTCCTGCATTCCCCGGTGTGGGTCAGCAGCTGTGACCGGGGTCTAACCTGGAGTAGCACCTGGTCCCTCTGCTCGGTTCCTCCTTGGTTCACGAAGTCGTTAGCCTCCGTGCGACCTTGGTCGGATCGGGTAGATACTTAGTTATGCCCCTCCAGGCACTCCTCGGTTCATGGTACAGTGGGATCACTAATCACGCTCACGCCAGTCAGTCCAGGCACGAGTGTAACAGTTTTATTTATGTTGTATCGTGTTTGAAGGTTGCCTTTTCCTGATGGCAGGTTTCAGCTCTTTCCAAAGATGCTCAATAGGATTTAGGTCAGGGCTCATAGAAGGCCACTTCAGAATAGTTGAAAGTTTTCCTCTTAGCCGTTCTTGGGTGTTATAAGCTGTGTGTTTTGGGTCATTATCCTGTTGCAAGACCCATGACTGAGACCAAGCTTTCTGACAATGGGTAGCACATTTCTCTCTAGAATCCCTTGATAGTCTTGAGATTACATTTTACCCTGCACAGATTCAAGACACCCTGTGCCAGATGCAGCAAAGCAGCCCGAGAACATAACAGAGCTCCTCCATGTTTCACAGTAGGGACAGTGTTCTTTTCTTGATATGCTTCACTTTTCCATCTGTGAACATAGTGCTGATGTGCCTTGCCAAAAACTTCAATGTTTGTCTCATCTGTCCATAGGACATTCTCCCAGAAGCTTTGTGGCTTGTCAACATGTAGTTTGGCAAATTCCAGTTTGGCTTTTTTATGAAATTTTTTTCAACAATGGTGTTCTCCTTGGTCGTCTCCCATGAAGTCCACTTTGGATCAAACAACAACGGATGGTGCGATCTGACACTGATGTTCCTTGAGCATGAAGCTCACCTTTAATCTCTTTAGAAGTTATCCTGGGCTCTTTTGTTACCATTCGAATTATCCGTCTCTTTGATTTGTCATCAATTTTCCTCCTGCTGCCACGTCCAGGGAGGTTGGCTACAGTCCCATGGATCTTAAATTTCTAAATAATATGTGCAACTGTAGTCACAGGAACATCAAGCTACTTGGAGATGGTCTTATAACCTTTACCCTTAACTTGCTTGTCTATAATTTTCTTTCTAATCTCCTGAGACAACTCTTTCCTTTGCTTCCTCTGGTCCATGTTGAGTGTGGTACACACCATGTCACCAAACAGCACAGTGAGTATCTGTAGCCCTATATACAGGCCCACTGACTGATTACAAGATTGTAGACACTTGTGATGCTAATTAGTGGACACAACTTGATTTAACATGTATCTGTTGTCACATTATTTTCAGGGGTACCATCATTTTTGTCCAGGCCTATATCATGAGTTACATTTTTTAAAAACTTCTGTGGAAGCAGGGTTGAAAAGCAATGTCTGACTTCCATTTGTTCATTTTCATAGATTTTTAATTTATTATTACTTTTGTCAGATTCAAATTATTTCTGTGACCATTGTGGGTTTTTCCTTTCATTAAACGAGGAGTACCAACAATTTTGACCACGTATGTATGTATGTACAAACACACACACACACACATATGTATATATATATATATATATATATATATATATATACACATACACACATACATACATATATATATATATACACACACACATATATATACACACATACATATACATACATACACATATATATACACACACATACATATATATATAGTGATGTAGCAGACATCCCTTTAATGGTTTGGTGTGTTTTTGAATGACCATGTACCTTCCTCTTTAACGGACTGGTCACATGACTGTGACATCACACAGGTCCTTATGCACACAGAGGGTGTGGACACATGACTCTGACATCAGTTAAGGTCCTATCTGTGTGTGTGCTGCAGTATATATAAACCCTGTGTGATTTGTGACAGGTGTGTTCCGGTGTGTAGGAGTTCCTGGGTGTTGGGAGCTCCTGTGTGGGCACCGTGTGAGCGGCACGAGGCTGTTCCCTGTGTGTGGGGAACACCGCTCGTGGGAAGCCTGGTGAGGCCTGGTGGACTCCGGTGGAGGTGAAGCCTGGATCCCTGTGAGAGTGTGGGGGATGCCAGTAAGCCTCGGAGTGCCACACAAGCACCGCTCGTGTGAGGCCTGGTGAGGCCTGGTGGACTCCGGTGGAGGTGAAGCCTGGATCCCTGTGTGTGTGTGTGGGATGCCAGTAAGCCTCGGAGTGCCACACAAGCGTCCTGGAGGACAGAGCCTGGATCTGTGTGTGAGAGATGCCAGTGGTCTTGGACGGGTGGAGGTCTGGAGACCACGTGTGGTCAAGCCTTAGAGTCACAGTGGTGAAATGGACTAAAAGCAGCTGAAAGCCGATAAAGGTAATACTCTTTATGTTATGGACATTTTCATGGACATTGTTTTATTACCTTGCGGAAGGCTGTAATTAGAGCCAAGTGGGCCGGTGTGCCACTTGGGCTCGTGGACATTATGTATGTGAAATACGGTTTATGAAGTGTAATAAACTGTGGATTGTGAAACACGGCAAAGTAGTTGCTGGTGTGCAGTGATTGACGCAGCAAAGCGAGTATCCCCCAGGATAATAAGTAGTGCTGCCTTACAATATATATACACACACATATACATACATGTGTATATATATATATATATATATATATATATGTGACACCCCAGGGGTCTGGTTGCCACAGTAATAGAGATATTATGTCTGAGAGCAAGTGGGAGGTTTCTCTGGTCAGGATCCCTAAACATGCAACACGGTCCGCCCAGACCTGGGAGGGGAGGAATCTGCCCTTTTAAACTGGGTCTGGGGCGGGATTAGAGTAGTCAGAGTGAAGCTGCAGACAGAGTCAGAGTCTGGAGAGGGAAAGTGAGATCAGGAGCTCTGGAGGAGCAGTAGCTGAAGTCCAGGGGCTGGAGCTGAGCAGAGCTCGCCCTGGACGAAGACACTAAAACCGGACACAGGAGTCCGAGGCTGTGGGGACTGATATACACCCAGCAGCAGAAACCAGCCGGCAGGGGATTCCAGGTCCTCTGGCCATAGAAGCCCGGAGGCTCAGTCACAAAGAAGGGACCAGCGCCGCCATCCAGGAGCGGAGGCTAACAGAAGGCCCCAAGTCACCAGCCATACGGGTGAGCACCACACGGTATACTCAGGGACGTGGGCTACTTGTAACCGCTGACAGCAAGGTAGCCAGGAAGAGTGCAGATAAACGGGGAGGCCTACAACTCCACCTGGCCAGGGGAACTCCTGCTTGCTCGCAGACTGACCAGGCCCCTTATACTAGCCAGTACTCCCGGGAGGGTCTGCCTTGTACCATCAGTAAAGACCCTAAACTGCACCTCCCGTCTCTGTGATTCCTTGCCGCTCCTGCACCATTAGCACTGGGACCCTCAGACCATCACTCCCATCATCTTCCACATTAGCTGCCCTGAGGCAATACTTCTCCCGTGGGGAGTCATCCCATACTCGGCTGCGCAAACAACATCAGCCTCAGCGGTCTGCAGCGCAGCGGCGGTCCCCACTGACCGCAATCCACGGGTGGCGTAGTCGGACACTTATTACAATACAAAAAGACTGCCACTGGTTTGACCACCCTGGGCACGGACCGGGTCACCGCCACACGGAGACTACAACCCCCATCATTCTACAACAGGCCCGGTTCCGGGTTCCCCTGCACAACACAGGTCCAGGGGGTGCGTCAACTTTGGCGTAGTCGGCAGGATTTCGTGCCCGCAACCACCGGGTACTGCGTGCCTGAAAAAGAGACTTTTATACTTACCTGTGGTGAAGTTTCCCGCCGTCCGGAGTCGTTTCCCGCCATCCGGAGCCGATTCCCGCCATCGGACGCCATCTTGGACTGTTTCCCGCCGTCTTCTGCCTTCTTCCCGCCATCCGCAGCTGCTTCCCGCCTTCGGACGCCATCTTCGGGACTCCGCACGGGAAGAAGAGGGGCGTGGACGCCGAAAGCGCGCGAGATCCGAAGCTCCGCCCCACGCTCTGACGCTGCGCAAGGTCCTGGAAGGGAGGAAGAGCGACGCTGACGTCATCGGAGCGCGACGCCAGGTCCTCAACCCCGACGATCGACTGCGGAGCCGCGGCCTACGGAAGAAGAGCATTGCAAGGTAGGCCACGGTCCACTAGGGGGGAGGAGGATGCCGGACACCGAGGGGAGCTCCACTGCCACAGCCACCGCCAGCGCAACCGCTGCAGCAGTCATGCCATTCACCATGCCCTATATCCCGGGGGCAACCTGGCTACCCCAGTACTCAGGGGAGTCACATACTCTAAATGACTTTAGAGAAAGACTGGATAGCCTCTTCCAGGTGTACCCCCTCACAGAAGAGCAAAAAGTGAGCATCATGGTGGCCCAATTAATCGGGGCAGCCCAAAGGGAGGTAAAGTCCTGGCCACCTGGGAGGAAGAGGACTGTCAGAGAAATACTAGCCCGGCTGAAAGACACATTTGACACCCGCACCTCAGCCGAAATAAAACTAAGATTTTATGGGTGCAAGCAACGGGCACATGAGAGTATAAGAGACTATGCTCTAAACCTACAAGAGGCCCTGAGAGCCATTAAGCAGGCAGACCCTGACAGCGTGGGAAATGAAGATAAGCTGTTGACTGAACAATTTATTGAGGGTCTACTGTGCAATGCCCACCGAACCCAGTTGCGGGCAATGGCCTTACAGAACCCTGACCTGGACTTTGCACAGTTCAAGGACAGAGCCATCCGGGTGCTCCGAGAACCGGCACCAGGTGGCGCTGTGACCCACAGGCGCCCTGCTATCACTTACCACCAGGAGACGGCGCCCTTGTCTGCAGGGCCTGTGGGAGCTGATGCGCAGGCTTTAAACAGTGACCCGGCTACTGACCTGCACCATCAGGTCCAAGAGCTGACTAAAAGCGTTGCCGCGCTAACCAGAACTGTGCAGTCTTTACAGGTCTCTTCTCCAGGAAAGATCCAGCTGGCATCCGGACCGGAGGACGTAACGTGGCGCCGACTGAGGAGGACCCCACCGGCCAGAGGAAGACCCAGCGACAGATACAACGAGGAAGGACGACCCATCTGCCGCCGCTGCAATCAACCCGGACATGTGGCAAGGTACTGTCATTTAAACGGGCACAACCTGGGGTAGAGGGCCAACCCCCAGGCATAAGACCATCAGGCCCATCAAACTGGCGTGATGAATACGTAGGGGGACGTCCAATCTTGCCTGTTGTACTGGATGGCATTCCTATGAGTGCCCTACTAGACACTGGGTCACAGGTGACCACCATCCCGTACGTGCTCTTTAAACAGTACTGGAATGACTCGGACATAACCCGCTACCCAGATGACGACCTGAGTATCATCGCCAGCAATGGTCAGCCCGTGCCGCAGGTGGGATTCAAAGAGGTGACCATTAAGATCGGTAAAGTCGAACTGGCGGCACAAGGACTGATTATAGTGGACATAGACCGTCATGAGAGTCACCCTAGAATAACCTTGGGAACTAATGTGATTGAAAATTGTCTTGCAGAGGTGATTCTCATTTTACAGCAGGTTGCCAAGAACGCCAGTTCCGGCCAGCAGCGTGTGCTCCAAAAAGAGATCCGGGCACTGATGAAGCGGCAACAGGTGGAACTATCTGGTGGTGAGATAGGTAGCGTGAGAATGTGTGACCCGTTCCCTATTGCCATGCCCCCAAAAAGTGAGATGATGATTTGGTGCCGGGCAGCTATTGGTCTAAGAGGTAGAGACTACCAAGCAATGGTAGAACCCGTCTACTCAGACAGTAGGCCCACCATTTTGACAGCACGGGGGGTGGTCGATGTACGCCATGGGAGGGTGCCCGTTCGCATCATAAATATCGGGGAGAGAGAAGTACACCTGCCCCGGTATGCCACGCTAGCCAAATTGTTCACCATAAACCAGAATTCTGTACAGGCTGTGGAACCCTTGCCTCCATCTCAACCAGAGGAAGGTAACTGCTCTAAGAAACCAATGGAGGACTGGTGTCAGCAACTGCATTTGGGTACTGACTCCACTCCCTCACACCAGAAACAGGGAGTCTATCGGGTGGTTCGAGAGTACGAGAGAGTGTTTAGTAAACACCCGCTAGACTTCGGGCGAGTAAAGGGGGTAGAACACCACATCCCCACGGGAGACCATCCTCCCATAAAGGAGAGATACCGACCCGTACCCCCGGCACACTACCAACACGCCAAGGGGATGCTTAGAGACATGAAGGAGGCTGGGGTAATCAGGGACAGCTGTAGCCCCTGGGCAGCTCCACTAGTCTTAGTGAAAAAGAAAGACAACACCTTGAGAATGTGTGTAGACTACAGGAAGGTCAACCGTATCACACACAAAGATGCGTACCCGTTACCAAGGATAGAAGAGTCCTTAGCTGCATTAAAATCTGCTAACTTCTTCTCTACTTTGGATCTCACTAGCGGGTACTGGCAGGTTCCTGTAGCAGAGGCGGACCGGGAGAAGACCGCATTCACCACCCCGATGGGTCTCAGTGAATTTAACTGTATGCCGTTCGGGCTCTGCAACGCACCAGGAACCTTCCAACGGTTGATGGAATGCTGTCTAGGACACCGGAACTTCGAGACGGTCCTGTTATACCTGGACGATGTCATCGTCTATTCCAAGACCTACGAGGACCACCTGAAACACCTGGCAGAAGTGTTTGAAGCTCTGGCAAACTACGGCCTAAAGGTGAAACCCTCCAAGTGTCACCTCCTGAAACCAAAGGTGCAGTACCTGGGGCACGTGGTGAGTGCTGACGGAGTGGCTCCCGACCCTGATAAGATCACCGTAATTAAGGACTGGCCAAGACCCTCCAGCATAAAGGAAGTGCGGCAGTTCCTCGGGTTGGTAGGCTACTACCGAAGATTCATTCCCGGTTTCACCAAAATGGCAGCCCCTATGCAGGACCTCCTGATAGGTCAATCTCGGAAAGCCAAAAACCAGAAGCCGCCCTTCAGGTGGGAAAAGCTGGAAGAGGAGTCCTTTTGCCAGCTGAAGATGGCCCTCACGGGGGATGAAATCCTGGCATATCCAGACTACAGCCAGCCCTTTATCCTCCACACGGACGCAAGCAACATCGGGCTAGGAGCCGTACTGTCCCAGATCCAGCAAGGGAAAGAACGGGTAATCGCTTATGCCAGCCGAAAGCTACGGCCCACGGAGCGGAACCCTGAGAATTATAGCTCATTCAAGCTGGAGTTCCTGGCAGTAGTGTGGGCAGTGACCGAACGCTTCAAGCATTACCTTGCCTCCTCCAAATTCACCGTGTACACGGATAACAACCCGTTGACACACCTGGACACTGCAAGGCTCGGTGCCCTGGAACAGAGATGGATGGCCCGCCTGTCCAACTTTGAATTCACCATCAAATACCGGGCAGGACGATCAAATGCCAACGCGGATGCCCTGTCTAGAATGCCGAACTTACCGGACGTAGGGGAAGATCCAGAAGATCTGGAAGAAGTTGAGCTCCCTGCGTTCCACCGTCATGGGATTACCCTGTATTCCCACCGTGTGAAGGACAGGCGCTCCGTGACGTTCAATCCCTTGCCCCACTACAACTGGGCGGAGACGCAAGACAGTGATCCCGCAGTCCATTTGGTGAAGGAAATGCTGACCCAGGCCGATGCCCGTCTTGACCCAGATGCTCCGGAGGAGACCAAGCAACTGTGGAAGGAGAAAAGTAAGCTGTTCCTCTACAGGGAGAAGCTGTGCCGGAGAATGGTTAACTCTCGAACGCATGAGTTGACCTGGCAGGTAGTGGTCCCAAGACGAGACGCGGCTATGGTTCTGGAGGCATACCACAACGGAGCAGGGCATTTCGGATGGAAGAAGCTGGAGTTCTTGTTGCGTGAACGGTTCGACTGGGTAGGCATGAGAGGAGCCATCGAGAGGTGGTGCAGAGACTGTGGCCCGTGCCACCTGAGAAGAAAGGACCGTGCTAGCCAGAAGACTCCCTTGCAGCCCATCATCACCAGACAGCCACTGGAACTGGTAGCCCTGGACCATGTGAAACTGGCTCCAAGCAGATCTGGGTATGTCTACGCCCTCACAATCATAGATCATTACTCCCGGTTCCTGATGGTAGTCCCGGTCAAGGACTTAACGGCTCAAACAGCAGCTAGAGCCTTCCAGCAGCACTTCTGCCGTCCACACGGGTACCCGGACCAAGTGTTGACAGACCAAGGACCAGCCTTCGAAGCGGAGGTCTTCCAGGAGTTCTGCAACCTGTATGGCTGCAAGAAGATAAGAACAACGCCCTATCACCCTCAAACCAATGGACTCTGCGAGAAGATGAACCAGGTGGTGATAGATCTGCTAAAAACATTGCCCCTGGAAGAACGCAGTCTGTGGCCTGAGAAACTGCCCGATCTGGTGGACCTGTATAACCACATCCCTGTAGGTTCCACCAACTGTACCCCGGCTTACTTAATGAGAGCAAGACCTGGTAAGCTGCCTATCGACCTGGATATGGGAGTCCTGACGCCTGAGGACACCTCGCCAGAGGCAGACTGGGATACAGAACGGCAGCAGCAGTATCGGAAAGTACAGGAGAGCGTCGAGCGAAGTCTGTCTCAAGCTAGAGAAAGGCAAGAGAAGGCTTATAACCAGTATGCTCCCGCTGTTCCCCTGGTACCTGGAGAGCAGGTCTTGAAGAGGAAGAGGCGGCTCCACAAGTTGGACGACCAGTGGGAGAAGGACCCGTACACCGTACTGCCATCAAGCCATGAGAACCCAAAAATCTGCGTAATCAGTAAGGATGGAGGAGAAACCACAGCCATTGTCTCCAGAGACCACCTGAAGAAGTGTCCCGAGCAGCTGCAAAGCCCTGAAGAAGATCAAGAAAACCCTCAACCCGCAGAGGAAAGGGAAGAAATGATCAGTACAGTACTCGGAGACTTCCCCCGGTCTTGGACACAAGTAAACGGCGCTGTCGTAGTACCCGTCCTCACCTTTCTCCAGCCAGCCCCGCAAGTGCCTACAGAGGAACCGGTGGAGCTGGAAGAGCAGCCGGCCCAAGGGGCAGAAGAGTCCACACCAGCAGTACAGGAGGATCAACCCTCTGCCAGTAGTGAGCCTGCTGTGTCCCTAGTGAGCCAAAGAGTGCGCAGAAAGCTGCCCAGCTTGCCCATAACACCTCCTACACCCTGTAGTGCAGAACCAGTTAGTGAGCTCCGTAGGTCCACTAGAGTCACTAGAGGTCAGATGCCCGCTCGCTGGAGAATCTAAACCAATGCACTGTAAAGTTGACTGTTTATTGAAAAATGTTTATGGTTTATGTTTGTTGCCTGTTACTAATTATGTTTCTCAGTTACCCTGCAGATTTATTTGGACTAACAGGTTATGGACACTGGATAACCGGAACAGTTTTGTAGATAGTTGCACGTTGGTGCCTCTTGCGAAAACGGTCGCAGAAGAGAAAACCTGTCTGGCGTGGCCTCCTTGCGGCCCAAAGTAGTTAGTATACCCTTGCAGCCACGCCCAAGGACAATGCAAGGGGTTTGCTTTGGACAGGTCCCCTATTCTGTGCCAAGACTTCGCCTTGTTGGGTGAAATGGACAGCCCCTTTGTTTCATAAATTTCACCTTGGGTGATATGGACACCCGGTCACGGAAACGCCGTGACCTCTACAGACTAAAGCTTCTTGTAAATATGTTGTCTTATTATTGTTATACCTTGTATTTATGTTTCTTTAAAAATGTGTTTAGTCCCGGAGTACTAAAATTTACTAGGGGGGAATGTGACACCCCAGGGGTCTGGTTGCCACAGTAATAGAGATATTATGTCTGAGAGCAAGTGGGAGGTTTCTCTGGTCAGGATCCCTAAACATGCAACACGGTCCGCCTAGACCTGGGAGGGGAGGAATCTGCCCTTTTAAACTGGGTCTGGGGCGGGATTAGAGTAGTCAGAGTGAAGCTGCAGACAGAGTCAGAGTCTGGAGAGGGAAAGTGAGATCAGGAGCTCTGGAGGAGCAGTAGCTGAAGTCCAGGGGCTGGAGCTGAGCAGAGCTCGCCCTGGACGAAGACACTAAAACCGGACACAGGAGTCCGAGGCTGTGGGGACTGATATACACCCAGCAGCAGAAACCAGCCGGCAGGGGATTCCAGGTCCTCTGGCCATAGAAGCCCGGAGGCTCAGTCACAAAGAAGGGACCAGCGCCGCCATCCAGGAGCGGAGGCTAACAGAAGGCCCCAAGTCACCAGCCATACGGGTGAGCACCACACGGTATACTCAGGGACGTGGGCTACTTGTAACCGCTGACAGCAAGGTAGCCAGGAAGAGTGCAGATAAACGGGGAGGCCTACAACTCCACCTGGCCAGGGGAACTCCTGCTTGCTCGCAGACTGACCAGGCCCCTTATACTAGCCAGTACTCCCGGGAGGGTCTGCCTTGTACCATCAGTAAAGACCCTAAACTGCACCTCCCGTCTCTGTGATTCCTTGCCGCTCCTGCACCATTAGCACTGGGACCCTCAGACCATCACTCCCATCATCTTCCACATTAGCTGCCCTGATGCAATACTTCTCCCGTGGGGAGTCATCCCATACTCGGCTGCGCAAACAACATCAGTCTCAGCGGTCTGCAGCGCAGCGGCGGTCCCCACTGACCGCAATCCACGGGTGGCGTAGTCGGACACTTATTACAATGCAAATAGACTGCCACTGGTTTGACCACCCTGGGCACGGACCGGGTCACCGCCACACGGAGACTACAACCCCCAGCATTCTACAACAGGCCCGGTTCCGGGTTCCCCTGCACAACACAGGCCCAGGGGGTGCGTCATATATATATATATATTACACTACCGTTCAAAAGTTTGGGGGTCACCCCCAAAATTTTGTGTTTTCTATAATAACTCATACGTTTATTTATCAAATGAGTTGCAAAATGAATAGAAAATATTGTCCAGACATTGACAAGGTTAGAAATAATAATTTTTATTTGAAAGAATAATTTTCTCCTTCAAACTTTGCTTTTGTCAAAGAATGCTCCCTTTGCAGCAATTACAGCATTGCAGACCTGGCATTCTAGCTGTTAATTTGCTGAGGTAATCTTGAGAAATTTCCCCCCATGCTTCCTGAAGCCCCTCCCACAAGTTGGATTGGCTTGATGGGCACTTTTTGCGCACCATACGGTTAAGCTGCTCCCACAACACCTCAATGGGGTTGAGATCTGGTGACTGCGCTGGCCACTCCATTACAGATAGAAGACCAGCTGCCTGCTTCTTCCCTAAATAGGTCATGCATAATTTGGAGGTGTGCTGTTATAGGAAGAAATTGGCTCCAATCAAGCGCTGTCCACAGGGTATGGCATGGCGTTGCAAAATGGAGTGATAGCCTTCCTTATTCAAAATCCCATTTACCTTGTACAAATCTCCCACTTTACCAGCACCAAAGCAGCCCCAGACAAACACATTACCTCCACCAGGCTTGACAGATGGCGTCAGGCACTCTTCCAGAATCTTTTCAGTTGTTCTGCATCTCACAAATGTTCTTTTGTGTGATCCAAACACCTCAAACTTTGATGCGTCTGTCCATAAAACTTTTTTCCAATCTTCCTCTGTCCAATGTCTGTGTTCTTTTGCCCATATTAATCTTTTCCTTTTATTAGTCAGTCTCAGATATGGCTTTTTCTTTGCCACTTTGCCCTGAAGGCCAGTATCCTCTTACATGCCAAGAGTGTGCAAAGCAGTCATCAAAGCAAAAGGTGGCTACTTTGAAGAACCTAGAATATAAGACATATTTTCAGTTGTTTCACACTTTTTTGTTAAGTATATAATTCCACATGTGTTAATTCATCGTTTTGATGCCTTCAGTGTGAATGTACAATTTTCAAAGTCATGAAAATACAGAAAAATCTTTAAATGAGAAGGTGTGTCCAAACTTTTGGTCTGTACTGTATATGTCCAGGAAGACATGCACATTTTCTCTTAATTTTTTCTTTTTCCTTTAAAAATGTATTCTTTTGATCTAAAGTAATGGACGGTATAGAGCCTGATGTTTTTTCATATACTGCTGAGGAAGAAGAACGGATCCTAGGTGCGCTGAAGGATGATGGGACTTTTTTAAGTACACCTTCCCTAGTGGATCTTAAACGTAAATATGAAAGTGATTCTAAAAGGATGATTATTCTACAACTGCATTTGGTTACTTTGGGACAGTATTATAAAGCTCGGAAAATACCACGGGGTTTACGTTCAAATATAAGACCCAATCTTTTTGGAAATAATGTGACTTTTTGCTCCCGTTTTTGTCAAATCTCCAATAGATATGCCTTGGATATAATTTTGTTGAATATTGACTTTTTACAACAGGAAATATTGAAAATGACAACTTACATTGTGAATACTGAGGAAAAATTGAAATCATTGCTCAAAATTGAGGAATGGGATTCCTTCAAGGATTTAATAATGACTAAGGTGCAGGGTTTGCGCATGGAATTTGAGGATGTAAAACGTCGTAAATGGAATCGAGATATGGAGGATTATCAAACTGGTCACATTTATAACTGGCAGAAGGGTGGATCTAATTCATCATGGAGTAAAAGAGGTTATTTAAGGACTGATAAAAGGCCTAACAAGCATGATATAAAAGGACATTTACAATTGTGTGATAATTTCTCCTTTAGACCTAGATCAGGAGCAACAGAGAGGATCCAACGGAAAAGAAGAGGGGGCAAACGGCACCGAAGACAACAGAAAAAAACAGGACAAAATCAAACCACAGCAGCAGAGACAAGTGATGACACGGAAAAAAGAAATGAACTCGTGGTAAATATCTCTAAAAAAAATTTGACCATATCACAGATGACTGTCTTGAATAAGGGTTTGTCATTTAGTATGAGCAAACATGTGGACTGGTTTCAGCTGGAGCTAGATCTCCAGAGATTTTTTTAGAAATGTCAAATTGAGAAATTGGTTTTCTGGTAGTGTGATTGTCCCTAAATGTATAACTAGTGAACTTAGTCTACAACAGGTTCAGGTGGCCAAAAGGGGTACCTTTACGCCACCTGTGAATCCTCCGGTAATTAATGCATTTATGGAAGCGGTACAGAGGGATGTGAAAGCATTGAGAGGGAACTCAAATAAAAGACTGAAATCTCCAAATTTGAGTACAGAGGAGATACGGGCTTTGCAGGACCATGTCCATGACAGCGACATCATTATAAAACCTGCCGATAAAGGTGGGGCTGTCGTCGTCATGGACAGGGTCATGTATATTGAAGAAATTAGAAGACAGTTGAGTGACAGTGAAGTTTATGTCAAGTTGGAAAAGGATCCAAAATTTCTATTTTTAAATTATTTGAAAGTTATTTTGGATGGGGATTTGGAAAATAATATAATTGATAAAGATCTTTATGATTATTTATACAGTATGTGGAGAATCCTACCACCCCTGTGATATATGTACTTCCTAAAATACATAAAAATCTTAATCATCCCCCGGGACGACCCATAGTCTCCGGGGTAAATTCATTAACGAGTAAAATTGGAATTTATCTTGATAGAATATTAAATCCATTGGCGAAAAATACTAAATCCTTTGTGAGAGATACCATGGATTTTTTATTAAAAATACAGGAAGTTGAATTAAAAAGTGAGGTCATTTTGGCCTCATTTGATGTGGTATCTCTATACACCTCCATTGATAATGGTAGGGGGGTGGAGGCGATTGAACGGAGACTGTCTTATACGGATCTTAGTGAAAATAATAGGAAATTTATTATTGAATTATTAGAGTCCATATTATATCATAATTATTTCCTATTTGGTGATGAATATTTCCTCCAGAAATGTGGAACCGCGATGGGGGCCAATATGGCCCCTGCTTCTGCAAATATTGTTATGGCTACATTGGAGGAGAACTTTGTCTATGTGTCCCACCACTTTAGACATGTCATGGCGTGGTGGCGATACATAGATGACGTCTTCCTCCTCTGGACAGGTACACAAGGGGAACTGGAGGATTTTTATGGATATTTGAATCAGGTCGATAGGACTGTCAAATTTACATTGGTGAGTTCATGTAAATCTATTCAGTTTTTGGATGTTTTTATCACACAGGAAAATGGAAAATTATTGACCTCCCTCTTCATTAAACCGACGGATCGAAATGATTTCCTGAGGTATAACAGTCACCACCCAAAACGCATGATAGAATCATTACCTTTTAGCCAATATTTAAGAATTAAAAGAATAAAGAGTAGTGAGGAGGGCCTGTATAAGAGTGCACAGAAACTTACGAAAAAACTTAGGTCAAGAGGTTACCCTCAGAGACTGTTAAATAAACAGGAAAAAAAAGTCAGTGGATTAAATAGGGATATTATTCTGAATAAAATGACCAAAAATAATAAGGATGATAGAATACCTATGGTATCGACATATGGTGAAGAGAGTGAACAGGTGGCAAATATAGACAGGAGTCATTGGAAAATGTTAAATAGATGTTTCCCGGATGTGCCAGAATTTAAAAATCCCCCTCTTTTTTCTTATAGAAGAAATAAAAATATTAAAGATGTACTAGTACATTCAGATATTGGCCCCTCTAAAACTGTGACTCAGACATTCATTAAGGGTAGAGGTAGAAAGGGTTGTTATCCATGTCTTTCATGTGTCAACTGCCCGTTTATGTTAAAAGGTGATCGGTTTCTTCATCCAAAAACTCAAAAAGTATACAACATAAAAATTTTTTTTACATGTGATTCTGACTATATAATATATCTGTTAGAGTGCCCCTGCTCACTTTGGTATATAGGAGAAACTATGTGCGATTTTAAAACTCGCATGAATAATCATAGACATTCCATTAGAAAAAAGAGGATGGACTTACCTGTATCAAAGCATTTCGTGGAGGCGGGACATACTGTGATACAATTAAGATTTAGAATTATAGATGCGGTCCCTTTACAAAGACGGGGTGGAGATAGAATACGATTATTAAAAAGAAAGGAACTTGAGTGGATCCATAACTTGAATACGTTGAAGCCAAATGGACTGAATGCTGAATTTATTACAGCAGGTATCACCTGAGGAGTATGTTCAGACATCAGCAGTGTATGAAATTTGGGGTATTTTAAATATAATTGGATTTTTATATTTTAATATATTTATATATGGATATTTTTGGTTTCTTGCAGATCAATCACTCTCACTATGATATTTTGTGGAGTCGACGCGACCTGCTGCAACATGCGTATAAAGAAAGGGAGACTTCCTCTGGGAATGGATTTTTTCTTAAAAAAATGTTTTCTTTATATATATAGTAGTTGAAAATATTCAAGTTTCCACCTAATGAAGTTATAAAAATATATTTCTACATTATGAAATGGTATTCCTGTTTATGGAGAGAATTGAACTATAATGTATTCCCAATTATCGCCTGAGATTGGGAAAGGGGTGGGGACCTGAGGAAGGTTCCTCCTCTGACCTCTTAATTTCACTCCATGGATGAACCTAGGGATAGGGAATTCCATGGAAGGGTGTTTGGGTTATGTATTAATATATTATCTCTCCGTTCATTTATGGACATAGGAATTACCGTATGGATACTGTTATTATAATATAAATAAATTGAGAAATTATGAATAGGATGGTGTCCCTGATAATGAAAAGTGGGCGCGTTCTTGCAGTTAATAGAGGATAGGATTAATTATTTGAGTGCACATTTTGTTCATATTTGAAAATAATCTTCTGGTGGAGTTTGCCAATTAAAAAGATAGCGACCGTAGTGTTAGAAGTGTAAAGCGCTTGCCCGGTGATGTCACGATATGGGCGGACTAGGTTTGCCCCGGTCATGTGACAAAACAATGTGGGTCCCATGGGAGACATGCGCAGATTGGATTCTGAGACGCCGAGAACAGCGTGGAGGAAGTAGGATGTGTGGTTATGCATGATTGCTGCGGGGTGAGTCGCACCCTCATATGTATTATTTACAATGTACACCTGGCACTAATAATTATCAATCAAAGCACTTGTCACTTTATGAGAGTTATGGATCATGATATTGATGATAATAATGTATCTGTTTAAAATGTATCACTATGTATGTAATTTTAATATTATTTTGAGATATGCACTTTTGCACTTTCTTTGTGAAATCATGGTTTTGTATAAATTAATTGTAATTATGGAATCACTGTTTGTAACTATATATATTGCACCATATGCATTTGAACTCTGCTTGAAAAAGGTTCTATGAACCGAAACGTTGCTTCTTGGGCTCATTAAAGTCCATTTTTTCTAACGAATTTTTGGAGTGCTGCCTTTTGATATACTTTCCATTGATATGCAACAGTTTGGACAGACTGCTTGGAGGCCTGGCACCTGCTAGTGAGTAATGATTAAATAGTGCTGTCTTATATATATATATATATACAGTACAGACCAAAAGTTTGGACGCACCTTCTCATTTAAAGATTTTTCTGTATTTTCATGACTTTGAAAACTGTACATTCACACTGAAGGCATCAAAACTATGAAATAACACATGTGGAATTATATACTTAACAAAAAAGTGTCAAACAACTGAAAATATGTCTTATATTCTAGGTTCTTCAAAGTAGCCACCTTTTGCTTTGATGACAGCTTTGCACACTCTTGGCATTCTCTTGATGAGCTTCAAGAGGTTGTCTAGATTTAAAAATCTTTAAATGAGAAGGTGTGTCCAAACTTTTGGTCTGCACTATATATATATATATATATATATATATATATATATATATATATATGTATATTATATACACACACATACACACTTGCATATTTTATTTATATAAGTAAATATAAAAATCTATATATATGTAACTATTTATATATTGTGACAGGATTAGAGAATAAGTTCAAGCGATCACCGTCCCCTGGACCAGACATGTGCTTCAGGTATTCCAAGGCACAATTCATACGAGGCAGGTTTGGTACTACTGGTTACAACCAATTTTACAAAGTCCTGACTCACCAGAGCTCGGCCTCGTTCACAGCTCTTAACCCAAATAATTGCTTTACTCACAGCAGTTTTCCCAGGAGCAGAGAGAGCCTCTTCTTGTGGGCTCTCAGCCCTATTATACCAGACCTGAACATTGCAGGTGATTAGCCAGAAAATACACTGTTCTCATGAGCGGATCGAAGGTGACATGCACACACCACACGTTTCCTCCGCTCATGTTACATATCCTCCCATCTGTTTCTGTGGCACCCCAGGGGTCTGGTTTCCACAGTAACAGCAATGTTATGTCTGAGAGCAGGTGGGAGGTCTCTTGGTCAGGAATCCTATGCATGCCGCACCTCCTGCCCAGTCCTGGGAGGGGAACAACTTCCCCTATATAAACCTGGGGCTGAGGCAGGGTTAGTGAGTAGAGAAGAAGTAGAGACAGAGAAGCAGATATAGGAAAAGAACATCAGGAGCTCTGTGGGAGCAGTGCTACAAGGAGTCAGGGGCTGGCAGCTGCAGAGCTCGCCCTGACTGAGAAGTTATCACCGGACCCGGAGTCCGAGGCTGTGGGGACTAACTCCTATCCAGCAGCAGAAACCGACCGGCAGGGGATTGCAGGTCCTCTGGCCCAGAAACCCGAAGGCACGGTCACACGCGTGGGACCAGCACCGCCGTCGTGGAGCGGAAGCTACTAGAAGGCCCCGAGTCACCGGCCATACGGGTGAGCACCACACGGTACACTCAGGGACGTGGGCTACTTATACCCGCCTCTAGCAAGGTAGCCAGAAGAGTATCGTTAGTTTGGGAGGCCTACAACTCCGCCTGGCCAGGGGAGATCCCATCTGCTCAAGGACTGACCAGGCCCCAATCGCTAGCCAGTACTCCGGGAGGGTCTATCTTTGTCACCAGTAAAGACCCTGAACTACACCGTACCGTCTCCGAGTGGTTCCTGCTACCCCCATCATCCACGTCGGCTGCCCTGAGGCCATACCCCTCCCGTTGGGGGTTATACTATCACACTGCACAATCCTACCACCGGCCTCAGCGGTCTGCCCTGCAGCAGCAGCTCCTTAGCTGTACTCAACGGGTGGCGTAGTCGTCCAACATCTACCGCTAATACAGCGCCACTTAGTCTGACTCCCTGGGCACGGACCGGATCACCGCCACGAGACTACAACCCTCAACAGATCCGGCTCCGGGTAAGCTCCCGCGTGCGCAACGCTGCGCGACACAGGCCCAGGGGCGCGTCAACTTTTGGCGTAGTCGGCAGGATTTCGTGCCCGCAACCACCGGGTACTGCGTGCCTGAAAAAGACTGTTCAAACTTACCTGTGGTGAAGATTCCCGCCATCCGGCGCCATCTTCCGCTTCCTTCCCGCCATCGGTGGAGTTTTCCCGCCATCCGGCGCCATCTTCAGCCTTCTTCCCGCCATACATGGAGTTTTCCCGCCATTGGACGCCATCTTGAGGACGCCGCGCGGGAAGAAGAGGGGCGTGGACTCCGAAAGCGCGCGAGAACTGAGGCCCCGCCTCACGTCCGGACGTTGCGTAAGGTCCTGGAAGGAGCCCAGCAGATGCCGACGTCACAGGAGCGCGACGGAAGGTCCTCAACCCTGACGATCCACTGCGGAGCCGCGGCCTACGGAAGAGGATCATCGCAAGGTAGGCCACGGTCCACTAGGGGGGAGAAGGATGTCGGATACGGAGGAGAGCTTCACCGCTTCAACCCCCGCCAGCGCCACCGCTGTTGCGGTCATGCCTTTCACCATGCCCTATATCCCGGGGGCAGCCTGGCTACCCCGGTACTCAGGGGAGTCACATACGCTGCATGACTTTAGAGAAAAGCTGGATAGCCTCTTCCAGGTGTACCCCCTCACAGAGGAGCAAAAAGTGAGCATCCTGGTGGCCCAATTAACCGGGGCAGCCCAAAGGGAGGTAAAGTCCTGGCCACCTGGGGGGAGGACTGTCGCAGGGATACTAACCCGGCTGAGGGACACCTTTGATACCCGCACCTCAGCCGAGATCAAGCTTAGATTCTACGGGTGCAAACAGCGGGCACATGAGAGTATAAGGGACTATGCCCTGAACCTACAAGAGGCCCTGAGAGCCATTAAGCAGACCGACCCTGACGGCGTGGGAGACGAGGACAGGCTGTTGACTGAACAATTTATAGAGGGTTTATATTGCAATGCCCACCGAACCCAGTTGCGGGCAATGGCCTTACAGGACCCTCATCTGGGATTTGCACAGTTCAAGGACAGAGCCATCCGGGTGCTTCGAGAACCGGCACCAGGTGGCGTTGTGACCCCCAGACGCCCCACTACCACTTACCACCAGGAGGCGGCGCCCTTGTCGGCAGGGCCTGTGGGAGCTGATGCGCAGGCTTTGAACAATGACCCGGCTCCAGACCTGCACCATCAGGTCCAAGAGCTAGCTAAAAGCGTTGCTGCGCTAACCCGAACTGTGCAGTCTTTACAGGTTTCCACTCCAGGGAAGATCCAGCTGGCATCCGGACCGGAGGACATCCCGTGGCGTCGACCAAGGAGGACCCCACCGGCCAGAGGAAGACCCAGCGACCGATACAACGAGGACGGACGACCCATCTGCCGCCGCTGCAATCAACCCGGACATATGGCAAGGTACTGTCCTTTAAACTGGCACAACCTGGGGTAGAGGGCCAACCCCCAGGAAAAAGATCACCAGGCCCATCGAACTGGCGCGACAAATATGTGGGAGGACGTCCAGTCTTACCCGTGGTACTGGATGGCATTCCTATGAGTGCCCTACTGGACACCGGGTCACAGGTCACCACCATCCCGTACGTGCTCTTCAAGCAGTACTGGAATGACTCGGATATCACCCGCTACCTTGACGACGACTTGAGTATCATCGCCAGCAATGGTCAGCCCGTGCCACAGATTGGATTTAAAGAGGTGACCATTAAAATCGGTAGAGTCGAACTGGCAGCACAGGGACTGATCATTGTAGACATTGACAAACACGAGAGTCACCCAAAGATAACTCTAGGAACTAATGTAATTGAAAATTGTCTTGCAGAGGTGATTTTCCTTTTACAGCAGGTTGCCAAGAACGCCAGCTCCGGCCAGCAGCGAGTGCTCCAGAAAGAGATCCGGGCACTGATGCGACGGCAACAGCTAGAACTCTCCGGTGGTGAGATTGGTAGCGTGCGAATGTGTGACCCTTTCCCTATTGCCATGCCCCCGAAAAGTGAAATGATGATTTGGTGCCGGGCAGCTATTGGTCTGAGAGGTAGAGATTACCAGGCAATGGTAGAACCAGTTTACTCAGACAGTAGGCCCACCATTTTGACAGCACGGGGGGTGGTCAATGTACGCCATGGGAGGGTGCCCGTTCGCATAATAAATATCGGGAAGAGGGAAGTGTACCTGCCCCGGTATGCCATGCTAGCCAAATTGTATACCATCAATCAAGATTCCATACAGTCCGTAGAACCCTTGCCTCCATCTTCCCCGGAGGAAGGTAACGGCTCTAAGAAAACAATGGAGGACTGGTGTCAGCAACTACATTTGGGTACTGACTCCACTCCCTCACACCAGAAACAGGGAGTCTATCGGGTGGTTCAAGAGTACGAGAGAGTGTTTAGTAAACACCCGTTAGACTTCGGGCGAGTCAAGGGGGTAGAACACCACATCCCCACGGGAGACCATCCTCCCATAAAAGAGAGGTATCGACCCGTACCCCCTGCACACTACCAACACGCCAAGGGGATGCTTAGAGACATGAAGGAGGCTGGGGTGATCAGGGATAGCTGTAGCCCCTGGGCAGCTCCACTAGTCTTAGTCAAAAAGAAAGACAACACCATGAGGATGTGTGTAGATTACCGGAAAATCAACCGTATCACACACAAGGATGCGTACCCCTTACCAAGGATAGAGGAGTCTTTGGCTGCTTTAAGATCTGCTAACTTCTTCTCTACCTTGGATCTCACTAGTGGGTACTGGCAGGTTCCTGTAGCAGAGGCGGACCGGGAGAAGACCGCATTCACCACCCCGATGGGACTTAGTGAGTTTACTTGCATGCCGTTCGGACTCTGCAACGCACCAGGAACCTTCCAACGATTAATGGAGTGCTGTCTGGGCCACAGAAACTTCGAGACGGTCCTGTTGTACCTGGACGATGTCATCGTATATTCCAAGACGTATGAGGACCACCTGAAACACCTGGCGGAAGTGTTCGAAGCTCTGGCAAGCTACGGCCTAAAGGTGAAACCCTCCAAGTGTCACCTCCTGAAACCAAAGGTGCAGTACCTGGGACACGTGGTGAGCGCTGATGGAGTGGCTCCCGACCCTGATAAGATCACCGCAATTAAGGAATGGCCAAGTCCCTCCAGTGTAAAGGAAGTGCGGCAGTTCCTCGGGTTGGTAGGCTATTACCGCAGATTCATCCCCGGTTTCACCAAAAAGGCAGCTCCTATGCAGGACCTCCTGATAGGCCAGTCCCGGAAGGCCAAGAACCAGAAGCCACCCTTCAGATGGGAGAAGTTAGAAGAAGAGTCCTTCCGCCAGCTGAAGATGGCCCTCACGGGGGATGAAATCCTGGCGTACCCTGATTACAGCCAGCCCTTTATCCTCTACACCGACGCAAGTAACATCGGGCTAGGAGCCGTGCTGTCCCAGATCCAGCAGGGGAAAGAACGAGTAATCGCTTACGCCAGCCGAAAACTGCGACCCACCGAGAGAAACCCTGAGAATTACAGCTCATTTAAGC
The DNA here is from genome assembly GCF_046119375.1 of Phyllobates terribilis. Lineage (NCBI taxonomy): Eukaryota > Metazoa > Chordata > Amphibia > Anura > Dendrobatidae > Phyllobates > Phyllobates terribilis. Next base: position 373,467 of record NW_027362833.1, read on the forward strand.
TAGAGTTCCTGGCAGTGGTGTGGGCAGTCACCGAACGCTTTAAGCACTACCTCGCTTCCCCCCGGTTCACCGTGTACACGGATAACAACCCGTTGACACACCTGGACACAGCAAGACTCGGTGCCCTAGAGCAGAGATGGATGGCCCGTCTGTCCAACTACGAGTTCACAATCAAACACCGGGCAGGACGCTCCAATACCAACGCGGACGCCCTGTCCAGGATGCCAAACCTACCGGACGTAGGAGAAGATCCAGAGGGACTGGAAGAAGTCGAACTCCCCGCGTTCCACCGTCATGGGACTATCCAGTATTCCCACCGGGTAAGGAGTAAGCAAGCTGCTACGTTTAATCCCTTGCCTCACTACAACTGGGCGGAAACGCAAGACAGTGACCCTGCCGTCCGACTGGTGAAGGAGATGCTGACTCGGCCAGAGGCTCGCCTTGACCCAGACGCTCCGGAGGAAGCCAAGCAACTGTGGGCTGAGAAGAGTCGACTGTTCCTTTATAAGGGGAAGTTGTGCCGCCGAATGGTTAACTCCCGGACGCATGAACTAATTTGGCAAGTAGTGGTGCCACGAAGAGACGCAGCCATGGTGATGGAGGCATACCACGACGGGGCTGGACACTTCGGATGGAAGAAGCTGGAGTTCCTGCTGCGCGGGCAGTTCCACTGGGTAGGCATGAGGGGAACCATCGAGAGGTGGTGCAGAGACTGTGGCCCGTGCAACCTAAGAAGGAAGGACCGTGCCAGCCAGAAGACTCCCCTGCAGTCCATCGTCACCCGGCAGCCGTTGGAACTGGTAGCCTTGGATCATGTAAAACTGACCCCAAGCAGAAGTGGCTACGTCTACGCACTAACCATCGTGGATCACTACTCCCGGTTCTTGGTTGTCGTCCCCGTCAAGGACTTAACAGCTCGAACAGCAGCTAGAGCCTTCCAGCAGCATTTCTGCCGTCCACACGGGTACCCGGACCAAGTTTTGACAGACCAGGGACCTGCCTTTGAAGCGGAGGTCTTCCAAGAATTCTGCACTCTGTATGGCTGCCGGAAGATAAGGACGACACCCTATCATCCGCAAACTAATGGACTTTGTGAGAAAATGAACCAGGTGGTGATAGATCTTCTGAAAACATTGCCCCTGGAAGAACGCAGTCTGTGGCCCGAGAGGCTGCCCGACCTAGTGGACCTATACAACCACATCCCGGTAGGTTCCACCAACTGTACCCCGGCTTACCTGATGAGGGCAAGACCTGGTAAGCTACCTGTTGACCTGGAGATGGGAGTCCTGACACCCGAGGACACTTCACCAGAAGCAGACTGGGACACAGAGAGGCAGCAGCAGTACCGGAAAGTACAGGAGAGCGTGGAGCGAAGTCTCTGTCAAGCTAGGGAAAGACAAGAGAAAACTTACAACCAGTATGCTCCCGCTGTTCCCCTGGTACCCGGAGAGCAGGTCTTGAAGAGGAAAAGGCGGCTCCACAAGTTGGACGACCAGTGGGAGAAGGACCCGTACATCGTACTGCCCTCAAGCCACGACAACCCAAAGGTCTGTACCATCAGTAAAGACGGAGGGGAAACCACAACCATTGTATCCCGGGATCACCTCAAGAAGTGTCCCGAACAGCTACGGAACCCTGAAGAGGAACAAGAAGACCCTCGACCCATAGAGGAAAGGGAAGACATGGTTAGTACTGTGTTCGGAGACTTCCCTCGGTCTTGGACTCAAGTCAATGGCGCAGTTGTGGTACCTGTACTCACCTTCCTCCAACCAGCATCCCAAGCACCTACGGAGCAACAGGTAGAGCTGGAAGAACAGCCGGTCCAGGAGGCAGAAGACCCCACACAGGCAGACCAGGAGGATCAACCCTCTGCTTATAGTGAACCTGCCATACCTCTAGTGAGCCAAAGGGCCCGTGGACAGCTGCCCAGTTTACCCTTGACAGCTCCTACACCCTGTAGTTCAGGGCTAGACAGTCAGCTCCGTAGGTCCACTAGGGCCACTAGAGGCCAGTTACCTGCACGTTGGAGGATTTGAAGTGTTTAAATTGTTTTATTTGTGGTCACCTGTCTGTTACTTGTGTATAATTATGTGTTTCTAGTTATTTATAGGAGTCCTTGGTGGATTTACCGGGAATCCTTTATACATGGTTGGAGCGTAACCTAGGGATGGACTAAAGACTGTTAAGGACTCGGGGCAGGACAGACCCCTACCTGGTTACGTCTCCCTGTTTTGGTGAAATGGACACCTTGCTTTTCTTCAAAAACTGCACCCGGTTGCGGACACGCCGTGACCATTCTAATATGTTTTTTTTTATTGTACCGTTTCTGTTTGTATTGGTTATGTTTTTCTAAAATATGTTTAGTCCCGGAGTACTAAATTTCACTAGGGGGGAATGTGGCACCCCAGGGGTCTGGTTTCCACAGTAACAGCAATGTTATGTCTGAGAGCAGGTGGGAGGTCTCTTGGTCAGGAATCCTATGCATGCCGCACCTCCTGCCCAGTCCTGGGAGGGGAACAACTTCCCCTATATAAACCTGGGGCTGAGGCAGGGTTAGTGAGTAGAGAAGAAGTAGAGACAGAGAAGCAGATATAGGAAAAGAACATCAGGAGCTCTGTGGGAGCAGTGCTACAAGGAGTCAGGGGCTGGCAGCTGCAGAGCTCGCCCTGACTGAGAAGTTATCACCGGACCCGGAGTCCGAGGCTGTGGGGACTAACTCCTATCCAGCAGCAGAAACCGACCGGCAGGGGATTGCAGGTCCTCTGGCCCAGAAACCCGAAGGCACGGTCACACGTGTGGGACCAGCACCGCCGTCGTGGAGCGGAAGCTACTAGAAGGCCCCGAGTCACCGGCCATACGGGTGAGCACCACACGGTACACTCAGGGACGTGGGCTACTTATACCCGCCTCTAGCAAGGTAGCCAGAAGAGTATCGTTAGTTTGGGAGGCCTACAACTCCGCCTGGCCAGGGGAGATCCCATCTGCTCAAGGACTGACCAGGCCCCAATCGCTAGCCAGTACTCCGGGAGGGTCTATCTTTGTCACCAGTAAAGACCCTGAACTACACCGTACCGTCTCCGAGTGGTTCCTGCTACCCCCATCATCCACGTCGGCTGCCCTGAGGCCATACCCCTCCCGTTGGGGGTTATACTATCACGCTGCACAATCCTACCACCGGCCTCAGCGGTCTGCCCTGCAGCAGCAGCTCCTTAGCTGTACTCAACGGGTGGCGTAGTCGTTCAACATCTACCGCTAATACAGCGCCACTTAGTCTGACTCCCTGGGCACGGACCGGATCACCGCCACGAGACTACAACCCTCAACAGATCCGGCTCCGGGTAAGCTCCCGCGTGCGCAACGCTGCGCGACACAGGCCCAGGGGCGCGTCATTTCTACCTCAGCACCGGAATATTCTTAGCTCTTAAATCATTAAACCAAAACTAGGACCCTGGACAGGGCACCTGTATTGGCCAGCTGACGTCCGGGTCTATGCTCTACAGAAAAACTAAAATATTTTATTACGTTTCTATGATCTGGGATCTCAGAAAACATATCCCTATTGTCATGGCCAGCTCCAGGTTTTTCTGGGCCCTGGGCAAAAGAGTCTCAGTGGGCCCCCTTAACACATACCATGATTCATATATATATATATATATATATATATATATATATAATACAATGCAAAGATTTCACTTCTTACAGTACATGAGATATATCTATTGTAAATTCTACAAAAGCTCAAAAAACGGCGAATTGCTCCACACAGGATACTGGCCTCCATAAAATGCTCCATACAGAATACTGGCCCCCATATAAAGCTGCATACGGAATACTGGCCCCCATATAACGCTCCATACGGAATACTGGCCCTCACATAACGATCCATACAGAATACTAGCCCCCATATAACGCTCCATACAGGATATTGGCCCCCATATAACGGTCCGTACAGGATACTGGTCCCCTTATAACGCTCTATACAGGATACTGGCCCCCTTATAACGCTCTATACAGGATACTGGCCCCCATATAATGCCCCATGCAGGATGTCCCTTTCCCACCCATATAATGCTCCATGCAGCATGTCCCTTTCCCCCCATATAATGCCCCATGCAGGATATCCCTCTTCCCCACCATATAATGCCCCATGCAGGATGTTATCCCCCCTCTTTATAATGCCCCATGCAGGATGTCTCCCCCCCCTATATAATGCCCCATGCAGGATGTCTCCCCCCCTCTTTATAATACCCCACGCAGGATGTCTCCCCCCTTATATAATGCCCCATGCAGGATGTCTCCCCCCCCTCTTTATAATGCCCCATGCAGGAAGTCTCCCCCCTATATAATGCCACATGCAGGATGTCACCCCCCCCTCTTTATAATGCCCCATGCAGGATGTCACCCCCATATAATGCCCCATGCAGGATGTCACCCCCCCATATAATGCCCCATGCAGGATGTCACCCCCCCATATAATGCCCCATGCAGGATGTCACCCCCCCCCCATATAATGCCCCATGCTTCTGTTATAGCAGAAGCTGGAGTCCCTCAAGTTTAAAGGCCCCATCTATGCTATATAAGTCTGACAGTTATTTTAGGTGAAAACAACAGCTATGAATGTTCCTTCTTGTATCAATAGCGTGTCCTTGGGAGAAGATAAAGTGATTCTCCCTGGCCAGATGTTTCTTCTAGTGTAGCAATAATGTGTTCTTGCAGAAAGATGAAATGACCTTGCTAACTAGATAAGTCTAATTAAATATTTTAAAGCATACAGAAACTAGCTTTTTTCGCTTGTTCAGCTAAACTGTATAATCGAACCATATGTGGCAAATCCGTTTCCTGCCTTTAGGGTGTATATTAGCCCTGTGTTTTGTAATAAAGTTTTTAGAGTATGTTTAGACACAAACATCCTGTCCTGTTTCTTCATTCTCTCCGAGCTCGTAATCCAAAGGATAGAAGACCCAAAATTCAGTGACGACAGCTGGCGCCTCGAACAGGGACCTTGAGTTAATCTACCCAAGGGTGCTCGACCGGTCCGAGACGTGGGACGAGTGAAGCTCTCTGTTGGTGATATATACAGTGCTGAGGTAAGAATAACTGTTATATTCTACCTAATTATATCACTGCATAGAAGAGACTCCCTCACCCCCGAGCGGTCGGCTCCCCAGGTAATTCAACAGATTGTTGTCTGGCTCAGGTCCCTTTGAACCAGTAGAATCCCTCAGATAAATTGACAGTCCTGCCTTCTATCCTTTGGAGAATTTAAGAATGAAAGTATGGATCCGATGATTGTGTTGTGGATGTGTCCCGGGATTGATGTTTTTGGTCTGTTTTTCTGGTTGGCGTATAAGTCCTAGAGAGGCTAGTAGTGGAATGGTTCAGAAACCTTTGTGGCCCATTGTCTAAGTGACCATTGTCTAAGTGACTGAGGAGTCTCTTCTAGGTGAGGAGAACCGAAAAAATGGGGAACCAAAATGCCAAGGAAGGCATTATAGCCAAAGACTTAGTGGTACGCAGAGAAGGGAAACAGGCACTGATTGGAATTGACAAAATATTGTGTAAAGCGGGAATGAATGAGAATGGAGAGATGAATGGAGAGAAATGGAAATCCTTCTTTAACTCCTATCATGGATGGCTGAAAGATAAGGGTCTGTTAGGGACAGTAGATGTATGGATGAATGCATGCGCTTATTTTGAAGGAGAGATTGAAGAATTAGGAGACGGACGTTACAGACTGACAAAAACTGGAATGACAGATTTTCCTCCCTGTCCGCTCCCGACGTCACCCCCACCCCAGTACCAGAATTCCCAGGAACCTAAATGTTGGGTTTGCCCCAGATGTGGACAGCAGAATCCCTTGACAGTAGACATCTGTGTGGCATGTGGAGGACCGAGACCCCACCCAGCTAGTCTATTCCCAATGAGGACGGTAGTTGTGCCAGGAGCACCAGCAGCAGCAGCAGCAGCAGGGGGGGATGCAGTGGTTCCAGGTCAGGAAGCTCGTACAATGTTAATGTATAGACCATGGAGCCCTTCAGAGCAGTTGGCACTGATCTCCCAGCTGCCAGATCCGTCCCAGTCCCCTATGGGTTTTGCTAGAATGATCACCACCATACAGGATACGTATCATGCCACTAGAATAGATCTGCAGGGGGTAATTAAGGGAAAATTGGCAGATGAAGCCCGCTATGATAGGTTGATAGATGAGACAAAAAAAACAGTATGCCAATAGGACCGGACCCGTAGATGCAGAATCTAATGATGCAGCAGCTGGAGTCCTATTCGCAGCAGCGTTGGTAAAAGCATGTCAAGACAGGCAAGCAGAAAAGCAAGTTACACTAGAAGATAGAGTGCAGGGAAAGGAGGAAGATCCTAAGGATTATTTCTATGCACTAAAGAAAACCTGGTCAGAAATGGGGTTCAACCCCGGGAATAAGACTAGTGAGAGGGTATTAGCAAGTGCTTTCATGAATGGACTAAAGAAAGAGATTGCAGAGAAGGTAAAAGCAAGTAGACCGGACTGGAGATCAGTGAAGGCAGAAGATTTAGCTAGAATAGCTCAGGGGGCACAGCATGACATAGCGCAGGCAAAAAGAGCTGCCAGAATACATATAGTAGAGACGACCCCCAGAAACAACAGAGGCAGAGGACGGACTGAAGGAGGAGGACAGAAACTGTGTTACGGATGTAAAAAGCCAGGACATTTTAGAAAGAGCTGTAGGACCAACCCGTATCCAAATGCTCAGAGTACGGGTCCTCCAGCCGACCAAACAACGCCCCCATAGGATGAGGGTAGCTTGCACATGAACCCCCTCATCTCCTTACCCCCAACTCCCAGTTGTATAGTGCAGGTGAACCTACCAGGGGGACATGAAATCGATTTCCAAATAGATACGGGGGCCGACAATTCAGTAATTACGCAAGGTGATTGGCCATATGTAGCGCCCCAAGGACTTGGTCACTACAGAGGTATTGCACCTCATCCAGAGGTGTGATATCCCACTCCCGGGTAAGGATGGAGTATGGATCAAGGCTCAGTAGGCTGCATACAGCACACACACCCCATTTCCGAGGGACAGCTCAACGGTGCTCCCACTAGACAGAAGTGCAGGCACGACAGCATCTGTCCCTGGCTGGAGTGGGGAGGGGGGTGGAATACCCAGTGCTATAGGGGCAGATAGGGGTTGGGTCCGGAGCATAGGAAGGAGCCCATTGGTTGCTAGTCACCTGGGCTCATGGTCAGAGGGAGGTATATAAGGTGGGCACTATCTTAGAACAGTGTTCAGTCTGAGAGAGGAAGTGACAGAGCAGGGCCTCTGTGGAGCTCTGCTCCGGAGGCGGGCCTAGCCTGTGAGGCCCAGCCAGCACTGAAAGAGAAAGAAGAAGAAGTTCAGTCTGTGAGGAGAAGTGGAGAAGGCAGGGAGCAGGGCTGCTGCATGGGCTCTGCTCCCTGGGCAAGCCTAGCACAGAGGCCGGGGCCAGAGAGAGAGAGAGGAGAAGGAACAGTGGAAAGGAAAAGGAAACAAGACCAGAACAGAAGTAACAAGTGAAACAGAAAGGCTCAGGAACGAGAAGGAAGAGAGAACCCTAAGGACCCAGGATATTGCGGGTGACGGGTTGGCAGAACAGGGTACCGGATCCCAAATTGGTGGAAGCGAATCATCTTCAGCCAAGAACCGGAGGTCGTGACCAGCCCTTGGTGCGACCCCTCGTTACACCTTCCTAGGAAGGCATACCATATAGGGTCAGGGACATGGGCACGTAGCCCTCCCAAGAGAAGGCCCGCGGGAGCTGGACATAAGCTTGGTCACTGGTGGGGCACGAGCCAGAGAAAGGACGGAAGGGAGCTTTGAGACATACTCCAGAAAGACCTGGGAGTTGACCGAGTCCCTTGCCTGGTGGACGCAGCACGGCTTGGGTGGTCACTGCTTCGCGAGAGTGACCTGGAGAATACAAACTGTGAGTAAAGGACATTGGATTGCAACACGTTGTCTGTGACTTCTTGCTCCTCCGGCACTATTGGTACTGGTACTATCTCCACCATCACTCCCATCATCCACGCTAACTGCCCTGAGGCTGTACTCCTCCTGTGGGGAGTCATCCCATTCTTAGCTGCACATATAACACGGGCCTCAGCGGTCTGCCTTGCAGCGGCGGTCTCCATTGACCGCAATCCACGGGTGGCGTAGTCGGACACTTGTTATTACACTAAGACTGCCACTGAATTGACCACCCTGGGCACGGACCGGGTCACTGCCACGGAGACTACAACCCCCAGCGATCCGGCTCCGGGTATTCCCTGCACAACACAGGCCCAGGGGGCGCGTCAACTTTGGCGTAGTCGGCAGGATTCAAACCAACCCGCCACCAACGGGTATTGCGTGCCTGAAAAAGACTTTTGCACTTACCTGAGAGAAGTTTCCCGCCATCAGACGCCATTTTCGGGACGCCGCTCGGGAAGAAGAGGGGCGTGGACGCCGAAAGCGCGTGAGATCCGAAGCTCCGCCCCACGCACTGACGCTGCGTAAGGTCCTGGAAGGGAGAGGGAGTGACGCTGACGTCACAGGAGCGCGACGCAAGGTCCTCAACCCCGACGATCGACTGCGGAGCCGCGGCCTACGGAGGAAGATCATCGCAAGGTAGGCCACGGTCCGCCGGGGGGGGGGGGGAAGACATCGGGAACGGAGAGCAAAATGGCGGACCAGCAGCAGACTAAGCTGCCCAGCATCGGCAGTGCCCCAGTCGTCACAGGCCCCGACCAGCACCAGGAGAAGACGGGTGACGCAGGAGCGGTCGCGGGAGCAGGTAAGAGGAGTCTCCCTGTCCCGGACGCTGCCAGCGTCAGCCTGCTCCCGGGCCCCCTGGTGGAGCCGCCGATCCCGGGCGCTGCAGACACCGACCTGCTCCAGACCCCGCAACAAGCCCTGCAGCCGAGCCCTCCAGCCCTGGGCACCGCCACCACCAGCCCGCGCCCAGGCCCAAAGTCGCACCCTCTGACCCCGGGTGTCATCAACAGCGGCCTTCTCCAGACCCCGCCACAAGGCCTACTGCACAAGGGTGCCAAGGGACAGTACGCCCTCCACGTTCACCGGCTCACGGAGGAGAAGCTGCAGTACCACCAGTACGAGGAAAGCCAAGAGGACCCGGACGGGTCTGAAGACTGCCCTCAGGAGGGAGCTCAAGGAGGACATAACTATTAAAAGAAAGTAGCGTGAGTAAGGAACTGTACAAAGTTACCCGTCAGGGTACAAGGACTGTTTTTCTTTTGAACTGTTAATAAGTGTGGTCCCCGGTGGGACAGCTAAAAGACTGTTACCCGTTTCCAAGATACCCCCTTTCTTACCTGGCTGAGGACTGAGAGCAGCCATCCCCTTTCCAACCGGCCGAGGACTGGGAACGGCCAACCCCTGGTAAATAGTTGCGCTTCTTAAAGCGCCCCCTACTGGTTTTTTAAAAGAACTGCAACGTCTACCTCAGGACGAATTAAATGGACTGTTGCACCTGTGAGAGAGAAAGTGAACACCTGGTCGCAAGTTGTCCAGCGGCCAGAAGTCAAGAATGCGTTTTTGAAGAATGTTTCATTTGCAAAAGTTTTATAGTGTGTTTTATGGTAAAAGAGTTCCGGAAGTAATAACCAAAAGTGTTTCATCAGAGTGTTTCCCATGAAGGGAATTGTACAAGTGTGTCTGTTTCCTGATGTAAGCAGTTAATGAAAAAGTTTTTGCATACCCTGTGAATTGTTTTTGCTCTGTTCCAGCCCGAGGACGTGCTGTGCTTTACCAGGGGGGAATGTAGCGCCCCGAGGACTTGGTCACTACAGAGGTATTGCACCTCATCCAGAGGTGTGATATCCCACTCCCGGGTAAGGATGGAGTATGGATCAAGGCTCAGTAGGCTGCATACAGCACACACACCCCATTTCCGAGGGACAGCTCAACGGTGCTCCCACTAGACAGAAGTGCAGGCACGACAGCATCTGTCCCTGGCTGGAGTGGGGAGGGGGGTGGAATACCCAGTGCTATAGGGGCAGATAGGGGTTGGGTCCTGAGCATAGGAAGGAGCCCATTGGTTGCTAGTCACCTGGGCTCATGGTCAGAGGGAGGTATATAAGGTGGGCACCATCTTAGAACAGTGTTCAGTCTGAGAGAGGAAGTGACAGAGCAGGGCCTCTGTGGAGCTCTGCTCCGGAGGCGGGCCTAGCCTGTGAGGCCCAGCCAGCACTGAAAGAGAAAGAAGAAGAAGTTCAGTCTGTGAGAAGAAGTGGAGAAGGCAGGGAGCAGGGCTGCTGCATGGGCTCTGCTCCCTGGGCAGGCCTAGCACAGAGGCCGGGGCCAGAGAGAGAGAGAGGAGAAGGAACAGTGGAAAAGAAAAGGGAACAAGACCAGAACAGAAGTAACAAGTGAAACAGAAAGGCTCAGGAACGAGAAGGAAGAGAGAACCCTAAGGACCCAGGATATTGCGGGTGACGGGTTGGCAGAACAGGGTACCGGATCCCAAATTGGTGGAAGGGAATCATCTTCAGCCAAGAACCGGAGGTCGTGACCAGCCCTTGGTGCGACCCCTCGTTACACCTTCCTAGGAAGGCATACCATATAGGGTCAGGGACGTGGGCACGTAGCCCTCCCAAGAGAAGGCCCGCGGGAGCTGGACATAAGCTTGGTCACTGGTGGGGCACGAGCCAGAGAAAGGACGGAAGGGAGCTTTGAGACATACTCCAGAAAGACCTGGGAGTTGACCGAGTCCCTTGCCTGGTGGACGCAGCACGGCTTGGGTGGTCACTGCTTCGCGAGAGTGACCTGGAGAAAACAAACTGTGAGTAAAGGACATTGGATTGCAACACGTTGTCTGTGACTTCTTGCTCCTCCGGCACTATTGGTACTGGGACTATCTCCACCATCACTCCCATCATCCACGCTAACTGCCCTGAGGCTGTACTCCTCCCGTGGGGAGTCATCCCATTCTTAGCTGCACACATAACACCGGCCTCAGCGGTCTGCCTTGCAGCGGCGGTCTCCATTGACCGCAATCCACGGGTGGCGTAGTCGGACACTTGTTATTACACTAAGACTGCCACTGAATTGACCACCCTGGGCACGGACCGGGTCACCGCCACGGAGACTACAACCCCCAGCGATCCGGCTCCGGGTATTCCCTGCACAACACAGGCCCAGGGGGCGCGTCACATACATTGACACTGATTTTTCACATCATGTCATTGCCACCCCCTTCAATTCCCCGTCTGTCCTGCTTCCTGTCACTAAAAGAATTCCCCTGCAAATTCAAGGAGCCACTGTACATAGCAAGCTCATGGTATCGCCCCGAGGCCAATGTAACCTTTTGGGAAATTATGTGTTGTCCCAATTACAAGCACATATTGAGTATCATCCCGATGGCACTGTCACCATGACCCCAGGTTTAAAACCAAGTACCCTTTGCAAAATTATGTCACTAGATATTGCCAGCATAGAAGAGACAAATGAGTTTCCCCCGATATTGGAGCAGGCTGTACCACATGATTTTTGGGCCTCAGACAAAACAGATGTTGGTAGGTTAAGAGTTCAACCAGTAATGGTGAAATTAAAACCAGGAGCCATCTTGCCTCAACAGAGGCAGTATCCCCTTAGCTCGGCTCAGGAGAATGCCATAGCCCAGCAGGTCCAAAAATTACTACAGAGAGGAGTCCTAGTCAAAACCCAGTCCCCTTGCAACACTCCCCTGTTCCCAGTAAAGAAAAAGAGTGTGCCAGGACAACCAGCCGCATATAGAATGGTCCATGACCTCCGGTTGGTTAACAAAGCCACAGAACTTCTAACACCAGTTGTGCCCAACCCGCATACTCTTCTGTCACAGATACCTTCTAACTCTCTTTGTTTTTCAGTGGTCGATTTGGCAAATGCATTTTTCAGTGTACCATTACATCCTGACTGCCAGTACCTGTTTGCTTTCACATTCCAGGGCAGTCAATATACATGGACAGTGTTGCCACAGGGTGCCCAGAATTCACCCACAATGTACACTGCAAGTCTGCAGGAAATACTGGAGGGATGGTCTGAACCACATATCGTTGTTTTGCAATATGTCGATGACCTGCTCATTTGTGCCCCCTCCAGGAAACAATGTCATAGTGCAACTATATCGCTTATGTTGTTTCTCTATCACGCTGGCTGCAAGGCATCGAAAGATAAGCTTCAGTTTTGTAAATCTTCAGTCACCTTTTTGGGACATTGCATTACACCAGGAGCTCGTCATTTAACAAATGCACGTAAACTAGCAGTACAGGCATTCACCGTCCCCATTAATGTTGCAGCCCTCAGAACTTTTCTTGGACTTGTTTCCTATTGCAGACAGTGGATTCATGCCGCCTCTGTTTTAATGCAGCCCCTCTATGACTGTCTTACCCCAACACCTTTTGTACTATCATCAGAGGCAATAGACTGTTTTTATTCTCTCAAGAACCGTATTTTGGCTGCTCCAGCTTTGGGTACACCTAATTATGAGCTCCCATTTACTCTGTACCTTCATGAACAAGCTGGACATGCAGCAGGAGTTTTAACTCAAACACACGGTGATAATCAGAGACCTGTTGCCTATTTTAGTGTCAGATTGGATGCGGTAGCCAGAGGTGCACCATCCTGCGTACGTGCTCTGCATGCTGTTGGACTATTACTCCATAAATCCGCAGACATTGTTCTTGACCACCCGCTCACCGTTCTAACACCTCATGATGTCTACACTATATTGAATCAAGTGCAACCCGCTCACCTCTCAGCAGCACGTCATCTCAGGTTACAATGTGCACTGTTAATGCCTCCCAATGTTTCTTTACAGAGGTGTACTACCCTGAATCCAGCAACTTTGTTACCTCTCTCGGATCTAAAGGAGGAGTCAGGTACTGTGCTTTTTAAGGAAGATCCAAGAGAGGAAGTTCCTCATGACTGTGTACAAATGATGGCACAAGAAACGGCAGGTTTACCTACTGTATTTGAACATGAATTACAAAATGCAGATTTTGAATTTTTTGTAGATGGATCCCGTCATCAGGACGATTCAGGTACCTTCCATACTGGATATGCAGTTGTCTCCCTCAATGCAGTAATCAAGGCAGAACCAATGCTCCCACACCAGTCGGCTCAAGAAGCTGAACTTAGGGCCCTAACCGAGGCCTGTAAACTAGCGGAAGGTAGTATTGTTAACATTTACACAGATTCTAGGTACGCATTCGGTATATCGCATGATTTTGGTCCAATATGGAAGTCAAGAGGTTTCCTGACGGCAGCAGGACACCCCATTAAGAATGCTGATGCGGTCCAGCAGTTAATTAATTGATGCGCTACAACTACCTAAACAAGTAGCTGTCATAAAGGTAAGAGCACATACCAGACGCACCGACTAGGTAAGCAGAGGAAACGCGATGGCAGATGCAGCGGCAAAAACAGCAGCCTGTAAGCCGCAACAAGGGTCAACAGTACGTCAGTTAAGTGCCCCTAAAAACCCCTTTGTGTCGGAGGACATCTTATCCCAAATGCAGGCGCAGGCTCAAAAGGAGGAGGTTGATAAGTGGTTAAAGGAAGGTGCATGCCTGAATGAAGCAAATGGGGTATGGGGGAAAGGGACACGACGATGCCTTCCAAGGGCACTGTACCCAGCAGCTGCCCAGATACTACATGGGCCGACACACCAATCTAAAACGGGTGTGATGAGTGTGATGCAGAAACATTGGGTGGCACCAGGATTCTCCACCTGTATTGAAAACCTGGTACAAGGGTGCATGATATGTGCTACACATAATCAGGGTAGAGTAGTTAAAACACCACCCAAACACACCCCCCGGCCCCTTTATCCATTCCAGAGACTGCAAATTGATTATATTCAGCTGCCAAAGTTAGGATCATGGGAATATGTGTTGGTCTGTATTGATTTGTTCTCAGGATGGCCAGAGGCTTTCCCGATTGCCAAAGCCACGGCTACGGCAACCGCAAAGAAACTGCTTGCGGAGGTGGTCTGCAGGTATGGGGTACCAGAGGTAATTGAGAGTGACAGAGGTACACACTTCACAGGTGAAATAATGAATGAAGTCATGTCAGCTCTAGGAATTCAACAAGCATTCCATACCCCATATCACCCACAAAGTAGTGGTACAGTGGAAAGACTGAATGGGACATTGAAATTAAAAATTCAGAAAGCCATGGCTGAGACAGGAAAACCATGGCCGGACTGTTTACCACTTGCTCTGTTTTCAGCAAGATACACGCCTAATAGAAAGACTGGACTCTCTCCATATGAGATATTGTTTGGCAACGTACCCGGCCTAGGGTGTTTCTATCCGCAAGCATTAGAAATGAACAACCATGTGCTAAGTTCCTATGTGAGGGCTTTACACAAAAAGATTAAGCAAGTACATGATAATGTCTTCAGTTCTCTTCCAGATCCAGATCAAGACTCTAGCAGCCATACGCTGCAACCTGGAGACTGGGTGGTTATAAAAAGACACGTGAGGAAAAGCCTAGATCCACGGTTTGACGGACCCTTTCAAGTTCTGCTGACCACAAGTACAGCCGTTAAGCTAGAGGGAAAAGAGACCTGGATCCACGCGTCCCATTGCAAAAAGATACTAGGAGAACCAGCGGACAAAGAATGATGACATTGTTTATACTTACCTGCATACTTGCGACCACAGGTGCATGGACTAGGTTAGGCACCATGGATGGAGACGACAATAGATTCATTAGACACCATCTTGCTCTAATCGATGGACTAAAGGAGCAAAACCAGACCATTGCTAATTGTTGGATATGTACACATGCCCCTGTGACGTCCACTAGCATACCCTTTCTCGCTGTCCCGGTCTCATGGGAAGAGATAAACTTTTGAGTGAACTGTTCAGATACTTTGGCCAATAATTCCACACAGAGATTTTCCTTTCTAAATCCCGCAAATTGGTTTAAAGGTATTGGTGGGTGGTTGGCTGGTATAGTACAAGCTATTTTACAGGTTTTGCTAATGTGTCTTGCGGTTTATTTGGTTTTTAAGTTTTTTTTAATGTGTATTCAGCGTTGTACTAAAAGAAAACATAGAAATTCGTATTGATAAATGAAGGAACAAAAGGATGGAATGTTATAGCAGAAGATGGAGTCCCTCAAGTTTAAAGGCCCCATCTATGCTATATAAGTCTGACAGTTATTTTAGGTGAAAACAACAGCTATGAATGTTCCTTCTTGTATCAATAGCGTGTCCTTTTGAGAAGATAAAGTGATTTTCCCTGGCCAGATGTTTCTTCTAGTGTAGCAATAATGTGTTCTTGCAGAAAGATGAAATGACCTTGCTAACTAGATAAGTCTAATTAAATATTTTAAAGCATACAGAAACTAGCTTTTTTCGCTTGTTCAGCTAAACTGTATAATCGAACCATATATGGCAAATCCGTTTCCTGCCTTTAGGGTGTATATTAGCCCTGTGTTTTGTAATAAAGTTTTTAGAGTATGTTTAGACACAAACATCCTGTCCTGTGTCTTCATTCTCTCCGAGCTCGTAATCCAAAGGATAGAAGACCCAAAATTCAGTGACGACACCTCCATACATTAAAAAAAAAAAATCAAATACTCACCCTCACCTCACTCCTCCTCACCTGCTGCCGCTGCTCAGGTCCGGACTCCATTGCTGGCATCTTCCCGCTCTGCGCTGCCTGTGATGGCTCCTGGGAGGGTGCGGTGGAAAGACATCACCGCGCCCTCTAACCTGAGACATCACAGGGAGCGCAAAGCGGGAAGACAGCGGAGCTGCGGAGGCATGGGGAGAGGTAAGTATCCGGCTGCCGGGGCCCTGAGCAAGTGGGGGAGAAGGGCGGGCGCTGGCACCGCTCTCCTTCGCCCATAGCCCGGCGTGGTGCCCGACCGCAAGTGGGCCCTCTCGCCTGCTCAGGGCCCTGGCACTTGCCCGGGTGCTGACGCCGGCCCTGCCTATTGTTCTGTACAGACTCCTGTACTTCTAGTACCTGAGCACCTGACACGTCTGACATTTTTACCTCAGATCAAGCTGCGTTTTACAGTATCAGCAAAAGATATGAGATTTTAGAAATTTCACTCATATGCTTGATTTTTTTTCCTGACTGAATTTGACAAATGCAGCGTTTTTAAAATCCACAGCGTGTCAATTCTCTCAGTGTTTTTGTAGCTTTTTTTTTACAAAGAAATGAAAGGGAGAAAAAATGCTGTAAAAAATGCAAGTTTTTTACAGCGTTTTGACAGCGGTTGTGGTGAATGAAACTAACTTTATTAAAAATGTACTGTAGACAAAGCTCATATGTAATCCACACCCAAAAAAAGGCTACAAAAAAGTGACAAAAATGCAGGGAACATGAGGAAAACCAGGGGTTTTGAACACAGTGTTTTTACTGCCAAGACAAGTTTTTATTGTTGCAGTAAAAAACACAGAAAAACGCTATGTATGAGGGTCACTAACATGGGCCCTTCAAAGTTAAGCTTAAATAATATTCTAGATATGACTCTATTATACCAACTGAGCTAAACTGCAAGGGTCCCCGCAGGGCCTGACTGTCCATCTGGAAGTTCCAACAAATACCAGATGGGCCGGTGTGGACACTTGTTGACAGTATCCACTTTCTGAGGATGTGGATATCATTAACCATTAACAACTGAGGTGGAGCAGAGAGCCATGGACTCCCTGCTCTGCCACTTGCTCAGAAAAGCCGTAGACTGCTTATGTCTTATGAACTCAAAGAGGTCAGCACCACATGAGGGACATCAGGTGATGCAATGACCTCACTTCAACATCTGCCTGCACCTAGACTGTAGTGAGGAGGAGAATATCACCCCTCAGCGTGGGAGAGAGGGGGTGATAAGTATTAGCATATGTTTCTGGTTTCCTAGGACACAATTATTACATAAGAAGGCCCGGGGGGCATTATAAGGATACACAGGGCACCACTGTCATGAGACATTATTATTATTATTAGTCAGTATAGGGGGCATTATTATTATAACGTAGCCCAGTGAATATAAGTATTATTATAAGGAAAAAGAGGACACCATTATTGATAGCAATAAATTTAGATTTTCTTCAAGTATTTGCAATTTGAGGAGATCTGAGTTGCTGCAAATCTATTTTTTTTAATTTGTCAAACTAGGTGAAAACATTGTCTGCTCTCTGTTACTGATAGAGGAGACTAGATTACTCCACGTGCTCTCCTCACACACTGAGCAGCACTTATGTCCATAAAATGGCCGCTGGGGGAGGAGCATGTGACCAGATCAGCCTATCGTATCAGCCTCCTCCAACAGACAAGCAGCTCTCCTATGTGAGGAGTTTTAGTATTGGAGGCTGAGGACAGGTCTGGTCACTGCTCCTCCACCAGCGGCCATTGTATGGACAGAATGCTGCTCAGTGTGTGAGGAAAGCTGCACTAATAAGTGTAAATGGCCGCCCCCTTTAATATACGTGCTTAAATATTTAAGGGGTGCAGTGAAAAATTTATATGCGAGCAAGTAAGGTTCAAATTTCGGTGTTAATTTCACTTAATATCATTGTGGCAGTGTAAAAAAAATGTTAATGCTCATTGATTAGTTGACGCCGACCCATGCACCAAAGAAGATGCCACATCTGTCGCTCACTAGATTGTTTTATGTTTAGGCTGCCCTCTACTGACAACTAGAGCAATCATTTGCAGGTCAAGTATGTAAATCTGCATGGTATAGCATTAGTACATGAAATTGGCCCACTAAGGGTCTTCTCTATGCAATTATAGCCTATTTTGAACTCCCATGCCCAATATATTTGAGTGTCGCTTGTACTATTTATTTGAGAAGCCTTATGAGTATAGTATGCCCTTATCAGAATGACAATGTTTGCAATAGGCATATAGATTGTATGATATGTCATGGAACGCACTCAGCTGTAAAGTTCCAGGATTGACTGTGCATTGAAATCTAGGTGACAGCGGCGAGGCGGCTTCACTGTGTCCATGATCACATGATCCCGGTGCTGGTCACATGCTCTGACTGGGAGAATGGCGGCCAGGTGGTTCCGGCGTGTGGAACGCATACTGACTCTCCGGTCACGTGCTTCCTGTCACGTGTTTCCGGTGACCACGGATATCCGGTTGTGCTTGGAGCACATGGGGCGTGCAAAAGAGACGGTTGCATCTAGTTTGGAGTTGATTATTTGTGGTCCTCAAACAATCAACTCCATTCTAGCTGATTCACCATTGAGCCGTCTAGTTTGGAGTTGATTTTTTGAGGGCTCATTTTATCAGCTCCACTCTAGACGGATCACTACTGAAGTGACTGGATCGGGGGGATATTTTGTGGATCTCATTCCAGCATCTCCACTCTAGCTGATTCACTGGTGAGGTGACTGGATCGGAGTGGATATTTTGAGGATCTCATTCCAGCATCTCCACTCTAGCTGATTCACTGGTGAGGTGACTGGATCGGGGGGATATTTTGTGGTCCTCATTCCAGCATCTCCACTCTAGCTGATTCACTGGTGAGGTGACTGGATCGGAGTTGATCTTTTGATGATCTCTCTGCAGCTTCTCCATTCTAGACAGTTCAGTTTCTACACTGAAGTTCCTCAAAAAATCACCTCCAATGTCCAGAATGGAGCAGATTCCCGGATCCTCATAGCCTGCAATGTAGTGGAATTGGAATGTACACACATTGTAGATATATATCAGCCTTATAATTCTAATGATTTCATGTTTTTATTTTTTAAGTACTTGCTCAAACTGTTATATTTATTACGTATTTCCAAAGGGCAAAATTTTATTTTTTTCATGATTAATCAAACTTGCATTTTATTATCGCTTTTTGTAATATAAATAATCACACACAGCGCTGATCGTTCAGTTTTACGTGGGGAAAAACGTAACAAAGCGCAGCGACAGAGTCCTCATAATTTACAACATTGTATTGGAGTGGATTTTTTGAGGACCTCATTTTAGTAACTCCATTCTAGCTGATTCACCAGTGAGCCGTCTAGATAGGAGTAGATTTTTTGAGGACCTCATTTTAGTAACTCCATTCTAGCTGATTCACTAGTGAGCCGTCTAGATCGGAGTGGATTTTTTGAGGACCTCATTTTAGGAACTCCATTCTAGCTGATTCACTACTGAGCCGTCTAGATCGGAGTAGATTTTTTGAGGACCTTCCTATAGCCTTCACTCTGTACAGTTTGGTGCTGAGGTGACTGGAATCGAGTTTTCTCAAAGAGTGAGCGGAGCCTCGTGGGGAGTAACGTAACAAAGCGCAGCAACACAGTCCTCATAATTTACAACATTGTATTGGTGTGGATTTTTTGAGGACCTCATTTGAGCAACTCCATTCTAGCTGATTCACTAGTGAGCTGTCTAGATCGGAGTGGGTATGTTGAGGATCTCCCTGTAGCCTCCAAACTGTACAGGTGCTGAGGTGACTGGAATTGAGTTTTCTCAAAGAGTGAGCGGAGCCTCGTGGGGAGTAACGTAACAAAGCGCAGCAACACAGTCCTCATAATTTACAACATTGTATTGGTGTGGATTTTTTGAGGACCTCATTTGAGCAACTCCATTCTAGCTGATTCACTAGTGAGCCGTCTAGATCGGAGTGGGTATGTTGAGGATCTCCCTGTAGCCTCCAAACTGTACAGGTGCTGAGGTGACTGGAATCGAATTTTCTCAAAGAGTGAGCGGAGCCTCGTGGGGAGTAACGTAACAAAGCGCAGCAACACAGTCCTCATAATTTACAACATTGTATTGGTGTGGATTTTTTGAGGACCTCATTTGAGCAACTCCATTCTAGCTGATTCACTAGTGAGCCGTCTAGATCGGAGTGGGTATGTTGAGGATCTCCCTGTAGCCTCCAAACTGTACAGGTGCTGAGGTGACTGGAATTGAGTTTTTCAAAGAGAAGGTGTAGCCTCGCGGGGAAAAACATAGCAGAGTGCAGCCGACAGTCCTCATAATTTACAACATTGTATTGGAGTGGATTTTTTGAGGACCTCATTTGAGCAACTCCATTCTAGCTGATTCACTAGTGAGCCGTCTAGATCGGAGTGGGTATGTTGAGGATCTCCCTGTAGCCTCCAAACTGTACAGGTGCTGAAGTGACTGTGACTCGCCCCCTGGGCCGTGGGGCACTCGGATCCGGGCAATAGGGAACGATGGGGGTAGTAGTGGCAACCCGGTTCCGTGGCTCAGGGTGGTCAGGCCAGTGGTAGTCCGTTATGTGCTATTGATTATGTCCGACTACGCCACCCGTGGATTTGCGGTCATTAGGAACCGCCGCTGCAGGGCAGACCGCTGGGGCTGATGATATATGCAGCTGGGATGGTGTGACTCCCCACGGGAAGAGTGTGGCCCCAGGGCAGTGTGGTGGATGGTGGGAGTGATGGTAGTGAGAGTCCCGGTGCCGATAGTGCTGGAGGAGCAAGGAGCACACAGACAACAAGTTGCAGTCCAGGGTCTTTACTAAAACAGGTAAACTGACCCATAAACAGTCCCGGCTAGGAGGGGACCTGGATGTCTGAGAGCAACGGGGAAATTGGCCCTGGTCAGGGTGAGGGTGTAGGCCTACCGTGCTTTCTGCGCTCCTTCTGGCTATCTCCTCGTTATAGGGTAACAGCCCACGTTTCCGAGCTTTCCGTGTATTCTCGCCTGTATAGCCTGCGACGTGGGTTCCTTTCTGCTCCCAGCCTTGTACGGCTTTACTGGTCCCTTCGGTTGTGGCAGGGCCTCCAGGCTTCTTAGGCCAAGGAATATACAGTCCCTTGCGAACTTGTTATCTGCTGGAGAATGTGGAATCCTCCCAGCCTCAGACACCAAAGTCTGGTAAAGTAAGTATTTTATCTGCCAAGACAGGCTCTCTTCGCCTCTTGTCTCTGGCTTGTGGCTCTCCTCCTGCCACACTTCCTCTTAGGTGCAGTGCAACTGTCTGTCCCTGCTCTGCTCTGGGACAAGTCTCAGTGCTGAGACAGGCCATCAAGTTCTCTCTAACCCTGCCCCCAGTACCAGCTTTTATAGGGGCAGCCTGCTCCCCCTACTGGCCTGAGACAGGAGGCATTGCATGCTAATGTTCCCCTGACCAGAGAACCTCCCGCTTGCTTTCAGACATAGCTTTAATTACACTTGTGGCATCCAGGCCAGGGTGACACATTCCCCCCTAGTAAAATTTAGTACTCCGGGACTAAACAGTAAACAAAGACAATATGCATAACTATAAAACATTATCAGGAAAGTGACGCACAGATTGAGTTCTTAAGGTCACAGTGTGGTCTTTGACCGGGTGTCCATATCACCAATACAACGGGGAGCCTTAACCAGGTGGGGGTCTGTCCTACCCCAAGTCCTTTACAGTCTTAGTTCATTCCTGGGTTAGGCTCCGAACGCAGTCCATACAAGGTCCTGGTTATAAAAAGTCCATAACCTGTGAGTCCTTACGGTAGCTGCAAGAAACTGAAACACAGAATTACCAGACATGCATGTAACTTGGCAAACAATTCAACATTTGGCAACAGGGTTATTTACAATCTTAGCGCGCTCTATATTTTCCAGCGAGCGGGTATCTGCCCCTTTGTGCTCCTGGTTGACCTCCTTAACCCACTGTCTGGTGGTGGACCAACCTGGCTTTCCCCACTAGCGTTAGGGGTACAGCTACCAGCTGGGTGTACAGGTAGGGCAGGCAGCTGTCTGCGGGTCCTTTGGCTTACCGCAGGCATGGCAGGCTCACTGTCAGCAGAGGGTTGACTCTCCTGGGCTGCTGGTACAGGCTCTTCTGCCTCTGGAACCGCTTGCTCCTCTTCACCTTCCGGCTCTGGTGTTGGTTGTTGCTGTGCTGGTTGCAGGAAATGCAGGACAGGTACCACTATGGCATCATTTATGCGAGTCCAGGACTGAGGGAACTCTCCGAGAACGGTGCTGATCATTTCTTCCTTGACCTCTGCGGGTTCAAGGTCACTCTGATCCTCTTCTGCACTACGGAGTTGCTCGGGGCACCTTTTGAGGTGGTCTCTGGAGACGACACTAGTGGTTTCTCCTCCGTCCTTGGTGATTATGCACACCTTTGGGTTGTCGTGGTCAGACTGCAGTACGGTGTAGGGTTCCCTTTCCCACTGGTCGTCCAACTTATGTAGCCTTCTCTTCCGCTTCAGGACTTGCTCACCAGGTTCTAGGGGACCAGCAGGGGCGTGTTGGTTGAAGAGTTTTTCTTGCCTCTCTCTCACCTGGGCCAGGCTCTTCTCCACACTCTCCTGTACCTTCTTGTACTGCAGTTGCCTTTCCGTATCCCAGTCCGCATCCGGGGAGGTGTCCTCAGGTATTAGGACTCCCATCTCCACGTCTACGGGCAGCTTACCTGGTCTAGCTCGCATCAGGTAAGCCGGGGTGCAGTTTGTAGCATTCACCGGGATATTGTTGTATAGGTCTATCAGGTCCGGCAGTTTTTCTGGCCACAGGCTGCGTTCCTCCAGGGGCAACATCTTCAGGAGATCAATGACTATATTGTTCATCTTCTCACACATCCCGTTGGTTTGGGGGTGGTAAGGCGTTGTACGAATCTTCTTACAGCCATAGAGGTTGCAGAACTCCTGGAAGATTTCAGCCTCGAACGCAGGACCCTGGTCTGTCAGGACCTGTTCCGGATACCCGTGTGGACGGCAGAAATATTGCTGGAAGGCTCTGGCCGCTGTTTGGGCTGTCAAGTCTTTTACCGGGACCACCACGAGAAAACGGGAATAGTGGTCCACGATTGTCAGGGCGTAGATGTACCCTGACCGGCTTGGAGCCAACTTGACATGGTCTAGAGCTACCAGCTCAAGAGGCTGCGTGGTGACGATGGGCCTCAAGGGTGTCTTCTGGCTGGTGCGGTCCTTCCTCCTTAGGTGACAAGGGCCACAGTCTCTGCACCATTTTTCTACAGCACCTCTCATGCCGACCCAAAAGAATCTTCCTCTTAGCAGGAACTCCAGTTTCTTCCAACCGAAGAGCCCCGCTCTGTCATGGTAAGCCCCCAGGACCATAGCTGCATCTCGCCTTGGGACCACGACTTGCCAGGTCAGCTCGTGCGTCCGGTGGTTGACAATCCTTCTGCACAACTTGCCTTCGTAGAGGAACAGCTTGCTCTTCTCTTTCCATAGCTGCTTGGCTTCCTCTGTGGCATCTGGATCTAAGCGGGCGTCTTTCCGGGTCAGCAGATCTTTCACCAGGCGGATTGCAGGGTCACTATCTTGGGTCTCGGCCCAGCTGTGGTGAGGTAGGGGATTGATCATCACGGTTGTTAGATCTCCTCCTTCACGCGGTGAGAGTATTGAGCGGCTCCATACCGGTGAAACGCGGGGAGTTCTACCTCCTCCAGCTCTTCTGGGTCTTCGTCACCTTCAGGTAAGTGAGGCATCCTTGATAGGGCGTCCGCGTTGGCATTGGTTTTGCCTGCCCGGTACTTGATCACGAAGTCATAGTTGGAGAGACGGGCCATCCACCGCTGTTCCAGGGCACCCAGTCTTGCATTGTCCAGGTGTGTCAACGGGGTGTTGTCCGTGTACACGGTGATCTTTGCGGAGGCCAGGTAATGCTTGAAGCGTTCCGTCACGGCCCACACCACCACCAAGAATTCTATCTTGAAGGAGCTGTAATTCTCCGGGTTCCTCTCGGTGGGCCTCAGCTTCCGGCTGGCGTACGCGTTCACCCTTTCTCTGCCCTGTTGGTTTTGGGACAGTACGGCTCCCAGTCCCACATTACTGGCATCTGTGTGGAGAATGAAAGGCTGGCCGTAATCAGGGTAGGCCAGGATCTCATCCCCCGTGAGGGCCATCTTTAGCTGGCGGAAGGACTCCTCTTCCGGTTTATCCCTCTTGAAGGGTGGCTTTTGACTTCTGGACTTAGACTGTCCGATCAGGAGGTCCTGCATAGGAGCTGCCATCTTAGTGAACCCGGGGATGAACCTTCGGTAGTAGCCTACCAACCCGAGAAACTGTCTCACGTCTTTGATGTTCGAGGGGCTTGGCCAGCTCTTGATTGCCGTGACCTTGTCAGGGTCGGGGGCCACTCCTTCCGCGCTTACCACGTGCCCGAGGTACTGGACCTTCGGTTTCAGCAGGTGACACTTCGATGGTTTCACCTTCAGGCCATAGCCTGCCAGGGCTTCGAACACCTCGGCCAGGTGCTTTAGGTGGTCCTCGTAGGTCTTCGAATAGACGATCACGTCGTCCAGGTAAAGGAGAACCGTCTCGAAGTTTCGGTGCCCTAGACAGCATTCCATCAGCCGCTGGAAGGTCCCTGGTGCATTGCAGAGCCCGAAAGGCATGCAGTTGAATTCGCTCAGTCCCATCGGGGTGGTGAAGGCGGTCTTCTCCTTGTCAGCCTCTGCCACAGGAACCTGCCAGTACCCGCTAGTAAGGTCCAAAGTAGAAAAGAAGTTAGCTGATTTTAGTGCGGCTAAAGACTCCTCTATTCTAGGCAGCGGATATGCGTCTTTGTGGGTGATACGGTTGATTTGTCTATAGTCCACGCACATTCTCATGGTGCCGTCTTTCTTTTTCACCAGAACCAAGGGGGCTGCCCAGGGGCTACAGCTATCTCGAATGACCCCAGCTTCTTTCATTTCTCTTAGCATGCTCTTTGCGTTCTGATAATGTGCAGGGGGTACAGGTCTGTGTCTCTCTTTTATTGGTGGGTGGCTCCCTGTGGGGATGTGGTGTTCTATCCCTTTTACTCTGCCGAAGTCTAGCGGGTGCTTACTAAAGACTCTCTCGTACTCCTGTACCACCCGGTAGACTCCTTGTTCTTGGTGCAGGGGAGTGGAGTCAGCACCCACGTGGAGTTTCTGGCACCAGTCCTCCTTTTGTTTCTGGGAGCCATTACTCTCCGCCTGAGGAGATGGAGGCAAGGGTTCCACGGCCCTGATAGCTTTGTGTTCGACCACAAACAGCTTGGCGAGTGTAGCGTACCTGGGTAAGTGTACCTCCCTCTCCCCAATGTTGAGAATGAGGATGGGCACCCTCCCATGACGGACATCAACCACCCCCCGGGCTGTCAAAATGGTGGGCCTGCTGTCTGAGTACACGGGTTCTACCATGGCTTGGTAGTCTCTACCTCTCAACCCGATTGCAGTCCGACACCAGATCATCATTTCACTTTTGGGAGGCATGGAAATGGGGAATGGGTTACTCAGTCTTACGCTACCGATCTCACCACCAGACAGTTCTACCTGCTGCCGTCTCATCAGGGCTTTTATCTCCTTGTTGAGGACTCTCTGTTGGCTGGAACTAGCATTCACCGCCACCAGTTGTAAGATTACAATTACCTCTGAAAGACAATTTTCAATCACGTTAGTACCCACAGTTATTTTAGGGTGACTTTCACGACGGTCAATGTCCACAATAATCACTCCCTGTGTCGGTAGTTCAACTTTACCAATTTTAATGGTCATCTCCTTGAACCCCATCTGCGGCACGGGTAAGCCGTTACTGGCGATGATGCTCAAGTTACTGTCTGGATACCGTGTGATATCAGCATCAGTCCAATACTGCTTAAAAAGTACATAAGGGATAGTGGTTACTTGTGACCCAGTATCCAGCAAGGCGCTCATGGGGATACCGTCCAGCACCACGGGTAAAACCGGGCGCCCCCCAACGTACTTATTACGCCAATTGTAAGGGCCTGGTGATCTTATGCCTGGGGGTTGGCCCTCTGCCCCAGGTTGGACCCGTTTAAATTACAGTAGCTGGAAATGTGTCCGGGCTGGTTGCATCGACGGCAAATGGGCTGTCCACCCTCTGCATAGCGGTCTGTGGGCCTCCCTCGGAACGACGGGATCCTCCTCTGTCGACGCCACGGGACATCCTCCAGACTTGAAGCCAGCTCGATGGGTCTTGACGGGTCCACTTGCAACGCCTGGACGGTCCTGGTCAACGCCGCGACGCTCCTGGTCAGCTCCTGGACTTGGTGGTGCAGGTCTTTCGACGGGGCTTGGTTCAGGGCCTGTGCATCAGCCCCCACGGGATCCATAGAGGAGGGCGCCGCCTCCTGGTGGTTGGTGAGAGCAGGGCGCCGGGGGTTTATAGCGCCACTGGTTGCAGATTCACGGAGCACCCTTATGGCCCTGTCCTTAAATTGGGCAAAGGTCAGGTCGGGGTTCTGAAAGAACAAGAGGCGCAGTTGGGCCCTGTGGGCGATAGACAGCTGACCTTCTATGAATTGTTCTGTTAGCAGCTTATCCGTTTCCTGCACACTGCCAGGGTCAGTTTGTTGAATAGCCCTCAGGGCTTCCTGCAGATTTAGGGCATAGTCTCTGATGCTGTCCTGTGCCCGCTGCTTACACCCATAGAACCTCATTTTAATTTCAGCAGAGGTACGTGTGTCAAAGGTACCCCGCAGCCGGGCCAGAATACCCTTCACAGTTCTTTTCTCCTCAGTGGGCCATGATTTTACCTCCCTCTGGGCTGCGCCAGTTAACTGCCCTGTTAATATGCTGACCTTCTGTTCCTCTGTCAGGGGGTAAACTTGGAACAAACTGTATAGCCTTTCCTTGAAGTCAGTTAGGGCATGGGGCTCCCCTGAGTATTTGGGCAGCCAGGCCGCTCCAGGGATGTAGGGCAGGGAAAAGGGCATCACCGCTGCTGCAGCTGCGTTGGTGGTAGTGGGCACCTCTGTATACGACATCTTTCTCCCCCCTAGTTAAGCGTGGCCTACCTTCCGACGATCCTCTTCTGTAGGCCGCGGCTCCACTGCTGCTGCTATGGACGAGGACCTGGCGTCGCGCTCCGATGACGTCAGCGTCGCTCTCTCTCCCTTCCAGGACCTTGCGCAGCGTCGGTGCGTGGGGCGGAGCTTCGGATCTCGAGCGGTTTTGACGTCCACGCCCCTCTTCTTCCAGCGCGGCGTCCTGAAGATGGCGTCTGATGGCGGGAAGCAGCTGCGGATGGCGGGAAGACGGCAGAAAACGGCGAGAAACGGTCCAAGATGGCGTCTGATGGCGGGAATCGGCTCCGGATGGCGGGAAACTTCGCCACAGGTAAGTTACAAAAGTCTTTTTCAGGCACACAGTACCCGGTGGTTGCGGGCACGAAATCCTGCCGACTACGCCAAAGCTGACTCGCCCCCTGGGCCGTGCGGCACTCGGATCCGGGCAATAGGGAGCGATGGGGGTAGTAGTGGCAACCCGGTTCCGTGGCTCAGGTGGTCAGGCCAGTGGTAGTCCGTTATGTGCTATTGATTATGTCCGACTACGCCACCCGTGGATTTGCGGTCATTAGGAACCGCCGCTGCAGGGCAGACCGCTGGGGCTGATGATATATGCAGCTGGGATGGTGTGACTCCCCACGGGAAGAGTGCGGTCCCAGGGCAGTGTGGTGGATGGTGGGAGTGATGGTAGTGAGAGTCCCGGTGCCGATAGTGCTGGAGGAGCAAGGAGCACACAGACAACAAGTTGCAGTCCAGGGTCTTTACTAAAACAGGTAAACTGACCCATAAACAGTCCCGGCTAGGAGGGGACCTGGATGTCTGAGAGCAACGGGGAAATTGGCCCTGGTCAGGGTGAGGGTGTAGGCCTACTGTGCTTTCTGCGCTCCTTCTGGCTATCTCCTCGTTATAGGGTAACAGCCCACGTTTCCGAGCTTTCCGTGTATTCTCGCCTGTATGGCCTGCGACGTGGGTTCCTTTCTGCTCCCAGCCTTGTACGGCTTTACTGGTCCCTTCGGTTGTGGCAGGGCCTCCAGGCTTCTTAGGCCAAGGAATATACAGTCCCTTGCGAACTGGTTATCTGCTGGAGAATGTGGAATCCTCCCAGCCTCAGACACCAAAGTCTGGTAAAGTAAGTCTTTTATCTGCCAAGACAGGCTCTCTTCGCCTCTTGTCTCTGGCTTGTGGCTCTCCTCCTGCCACACTTCCTCTTAGGTGCAGTGCAACTGTCTGTCCCTGCTCTGCTCTGGGACAAGTCTCAGTGCTGAGACAGGCCATTAAGTTCTCTCAAACCCTGCCCCCAGTACCCGCTTTTATAGGGGCAGCCTGCTCCCCCTACTGGCCTGAGACAGGAGGCATTGCATGCTAATGTTCCCCTGACCAGAGAACCTCCCCCTTGCTCTCAGACACAGCTTTAATTACACTTGTGGCATCCAGGCCAGGGTGACACAACTGGAATTGAGTTTTTCAAAGAGTGAGCGGAGCTTCGCAGGGAGAAACATAACAGAGCGCAGCAACACAGTCCTCATAATTTACAACATTGTATTGGAGTGGATTTTTTGAGGACCTCATTTGAGCAACTCCATTCTAGCTGTTTCACTAGTGAGCCGTGTAGATCGGAGTGGATTTTTTGTGGACCTCATTTTAGTAACTCCATTCTAGCTGATTCACTAGTGAGCCTTCTAGATCGGAGTGGATTTTTTGAGGACCTCATTTTAGTAACTCCATTCTAGCTGATTCACTAGTGAACCATCTAGATCGGAGTGGGTATTTTGAGGATCTCCCTGTAGCCTCCAAACTGTACTGTTTGGTGCTGAGGTGACTGGAATCGAGTTTTTCAAAGAGTGAGCGGAGCTTCGCAGGGAGAAACATAACAGAGCGCAGCAACAGATTCCTCATAATTTAGAACATTGTATTGGAGTGGATTTTTTGAGGACCTCATTTTAGCAACTCCATTCTAGCTGATTCACTAGTGAGCTGACGCGCCCCCTGGGCCAGTGCTGTTTGGGGATACCCGGAGCCGGATCAGATGGGGGTTGTAGTCTCCGAGTGGCGGTGACCCGGTCCGTGCCCAGGGTGTCAAACTCAGTGTGTGGCAGTCCTTACAGATGTTGTTGGATGTTCTTTGTGTCGACTACGCCACCCGTTGATTTGCGGTCAAAAGGCCGCCGCTGCAGAAGGGTCCGCTGAGGCTGGTGGTGTGTGTGCAGCTATGGTAGTATAACCCCCAACGGGAGGGGTATGGCCTCAGGGGGTCAGATGTAGAGGATGGTGGTTGTGGAGGTGCAGTGTGGATGGTAAGAAGACTCAGAGTCGGGCTGTGCAGTTCAGGGTTTTTACTTACTGCTGTTCTTTTGGTCACTCTGGCCTTGAGTGACCACCCGAGCCGTGCTGCGTCCACCAGGTCCTGGACTCGTCCAACCCCCAAGCAATTCTGGAGCGTGATCCTGAGCTCCCTTTCTGACTTTCCTTTCTACGGCCGTTCCCACCAGGGATCCACTTATGTCCGGCTTCCTCGGGTCTCTTGTTGGTTAAACCCTTTTCTCTGGGTTCCCTGACCCTATACTCGGTGTGCCTTCTCAGTGGATTTAGTGAGGGTCGTGGCATATCCTGCCCACGACCTCCGGTTCCTGGCTAAGGTGTGCTTTGCCTCTGCCAGCTTGGGATCCGGTACCCTTGTGCCAACCCTTCACCCTTCTGGTCTGATTTTAGGTTCTTGGGGTTCCTTCTTCTTTTCCCCTCTGGGTCTTTCTTTTCTCCTCTCTCTCTCTTGGCCTTGGAGCTGGCTGAGCCTCTCTGCTCTACTCCTCTACAAAGACTGACTGTCTGACCCTGTTCTAAGATGGTTCCCACCTTATATACTCCCTCTATGTGTGAGCTCAGGTGACCAGCACCCAATGAGCTCCTATCTTTACCCAGACTGCTCCCTCTATCTGCCCCTACACTACTGGGATGTTCCACCCCCCTCCCACTCCAGCCAGGGACAGACGCTGTCGTACCTGCACATGTATCTGGTGGGAGTACAGTAGTTCTGTCCCTCGGTAATGGGATGTATGTAGTGTATGCAGCTAGCTGAGCTCAGTCCCACACTCCATCCTTACCCGGGAGTGGAATACCACACCTCTGGGTTGAGGTGCAATACCCCTGTAGCAGCCGAGTCCTCAGGGTGCTACAGAGCCGTATAGATCGGAGTGGATTTCTTGAGGATCTCCCTGTAGCCTCCAAACTGTACTGTTTGGTGCTGAGGTGACTGGAATCGAGTTTTTCAAAGAGTGAGCGGAGCTTCGCAGGGAGAAACATAACAGAGCGCAGCAACAGAGTCCTCATAATTTACAACATTGTATTGGAGTGGATTTGTTGAGGACCTCATTTGAGCAACTCCATTCTAGCTGATTCACTAGTGAGCCGTATAGATCGGAGTGGATTTTTTGAGGACCTCATTTGAGCAACTCCATTGTAGCTGATTCACTAGTGAGCCGTATAGATTGGAGTGGATTTTTGAGGACCTCATTTGAGCAACTCCATTCTATCTGATTCACTAGTGAGCCGTCTAGATCGGTGTGGATTTTTAGATGATCTCCCTGTAGCCTCTATTCTGTACAGTTCATTGGTGACCTGAGTAGAATGGAGTTGCTGGAGCGATGTCCTCATAAGATCAAATCCAATCTAGACGCCTCATGACTGAAACCTCCAGAATGGAGTTAATTCCAGGAGCTCCTCATAGATTCCAATCTCATGGCATAGGAATTATAAATGTATGTATGTATTGTCACTTTTTGTGACATACATAATTACACACAGCACTGATTGTTCAGTTTTGCTCAAATTTGACTTTTACTGTATTTCCACCAGTCCCAGCCACAGCAGCGACATTTCTGAAGAGTGGGCGGAGCTAGACAACATTTATGTGATCATTTCTGCCACATTTGTGATATAAATTATGATAATGTCCAGCCGCTCTTCATAATGCTGGTGCTGACCAGGACTGGTGGACAAACAAGAAAAGTAAAATTTTATCAAACATGAACAATCAGAGCTTTGTGTAAGTTTTTAAACTATGAAAAGTGATAATATAAAAAACAAACAAATTTTTTAATTTAACAAAAAAAAAGCTTTCTGCCTCTCACATTTTATTAAATACTGGCATGCAAAATTTGTTTCTTCATGAATTGTGGTTGTAATCTTGTATAATGTCTGCCAAGAAATAATAAAACACCCTGCAGCAACTCCAATCTATATATTTTTTGTTTTCTTTTACATTTTAGCCCCTTTTTGTAATACAATCTTACTATTAGCGCCATATAGTAGTTTTGGCCAACATCTTGTAGTAATGTCCCCATCATGGTTCCTATCTTGTGCTTATGTCCCCCATCATGGTACTCATCTTGTTTTATTGTCTCCCATCATGGCCATCTTGTAGAAATATCCTCCTACCTGGTCCCCTTTTTGTAGCAATCTCACCATTCGGCTCCCTATCTCACAGTAACGTGTCCCTTCCTGGTCCCCTTTTTGTAGTAATGTCTCTTTGCAGTAATGTCAAGATCCTGATCCTCATCTTCTAGTACTGTTCCCATCCTGGTCCCCTGCAGACATTAGCTGCTGGCCTGTGATTGACCCACAGTTGGCATTGGTATAGCTGAGCAAAGAGCTTGTCTGTGCACGGCGCCTGCAATATGTTCCACTGAAAAAGTGCTGACGTGCCACAATCCTCAAGGTGTATGGTGCCTGCGGCCTGCATGAAGCAGCCTCTGTGGCCAAATGTTTGAGACCCCCACTCGAGTCTATAAAGCTACAGCTGCCAATCAAGATACAGGGTGCCATGATATACTGAGGGGCTGCGATTGGCTTGATTAGTTATTCTGTGATGACAGATTCTCTTTACACCCCGAGTGATTTCAGACCAATCACCTATTCTGTGTAGAAGTGATACAGATTTACAAGACAGTGACTTGAAGGGTCAACGTGATATTTGAAATTTTTTCTCAACATTTTATTTCAGTTATATTTTCAAGCAGATCAGGGGGTGTTCATATCCTGAGCCGACCATAAGCTGCCCCCAAAAAACTCACTGTCTTCACCGAGGGGTGCGCAGTTCAGGCAAAAGAAACGTATACACAGTCCATAATATGGATATCCATGGAAAATGGAGGGCTTGTAGTGATCGATGGGTTATTGCATTGTGGGGTGGCTAGGTTCTGCTTGAAAGTATAAGGACATTCACAAATGAAAAAGATATCATACAAGGTTTACTTAAGTCTTGCAAATAAGAAAACAGGTGTACTGGTGTGATAATTCTAAAAATACAGGTGCATCTCACTAAATTAGAATATCATCAAAAAGTTAATTTATTTCAGTTCTTCAATACAAAAAGTGAAACTCATATAGAGTCATTACAGACAGAGTCATCTATTTCAAGTGTTTATTTCTGTTAATGTTGATGATTATGGCTTACAGCCAATGAAAACACAAAAGTCATTATCTCAGTAAATTAGAATAATTAACAAAAAACACCTGCAAAGGCTTCCTAAGCATTTAACAAGGTCCCTTAGTCTGTTTCAGTAGGCTCCACAATCATGGGAAAAACTGCTGGCTTGACAGATGTCCAGAAGGCAGTCACTGACACACTCCACAAGGTATCAGAGTCTGGAGGAAGAGTGGAGAGGCCACAATCCAAGCTGCTGGAGGTCTAGTGTGAAGTTTCCACAATCAGTGATGGTTTGAGGAGCCATGACATCTTCTGGTGTAGGTCCACTCTGTTTTATCAAGACCAAAGTCAGCGCAGCCGTCTACCAGGACATTTTACAGCACTTCATGCTTCCCTCTGCCGACAAGCTTTTTGGAGATGGAAATGTCATTCTCAAGCAGGACTTGGCCCCTGTCCACACGGCCAAAAGTACCAGTACCTGGTTTACACACAACAGTATCACTGTGCTTGATTGGCAGAAAACTCACCTGACCATAACCCCATAGAGAATCTATTATAGAGAATCTATGGGGTATTGTCGAGAGGAAGACTAGAGACACCAGACCCAACAATGCAGACGAGCTGAAGGCTGCTATCAAAGCCATCTGGGCTTCCATAACACCTCAGCAGTGCCACAGGCTGATCGCCTCCATGCCACATTGCCGCATTGATGCAGTAATTGATGCAAAAGGATCCCAGACCAACTATTGAGGGCATTTACTGACCATACATTTCAGTAGGATAACATTTCAGATTTTAAAATAATTTTTCAAGCTGTTATAAAGTATTCTAATTTACTGAGATAATGACTTTTGTGTTTTCATTGGCTGTAAGCCATAATCATCAACATTAACAGAAATAAACACTTGAAATAGATGACTCTGTGTGTAATGACTCTATTAGACAACCAACAGAAGATTAGACCCCTAAAATATAACTTTTATTCGAATATGCTAAAAAGGACTCAGTAGTCACCATAACAACAAACACAAAAACAAGACAAAATGCCAGGGAACAGGGATAAGTCACACATCAGTCAGGAAGGATTACGGGCTCTATCTGTCCCTATTTTGTCCCTAAATTCTCTCTCTTCCTGACAGCGGAGGTTGGCACCCTAATTTTTGCTCCGTGGCGCCCCCGCTCAACGTTGGTGTCCCTAATATCCCTGGTAAATATCTATCTTTATATTTAAAAAACCACAATCGTGAATAAAAGATAGAGAAAAGTGAACGTACAGATTAAGAAGCCGACAATTCATCATAGATATGCATTTAAGGAGACCCAAGGGAGAGAATTTAGGGACAAAATAGGGACAGATAGAGCCCGTAATCCTTCCTGACTGATGTGTGACTTATCCCTGTTCCCTGGCATTTTGTCTTGTTTTTGTGTTTGTTGTTATGGTGACTACTGAGTCCTTTTTAGCATATTCGAATAAAAGTTATATTTTAGGGGTCTAATCGTCTGTTGGTTGTTTAGTCTTGCAATTGGGCCCCGCTTATACATCCCTTGTTCAGGTGTGTAATGACTCTATATAATATGACTTTCACTTTTTGTATTGAACTGAAATAAATTAACTTTTTGATGATATTCTAATTTAGTGAGATGCACCTGTAGATAAAAGGGTTTAACTTGAATTGACGTCATAGCACAGACCTGCATCAACTCAGCTTAAACAGAACAAAACCCATAGGACCCTATTCATCATAGTTTTTACTCCAGAATTCTGTTATAAAATGCTCAATCGTATAATTTGGATGCAACTGAAGACTATGTAAAAATGTTGCAACTTTTTCCTTTCTAATGGCATTTTTATCGGTAAGTAGGCAGGGTTGTGATGACTGCTGTTTGGCAACTTCATCATGAGCAGCGGTGGTCGCTACAAATCCTCCTCCAGTAAGTGGCATAGCGCATGGAGGCGCTGTCCAGCCATCAGACGCTTCTGATGAATATGTCTCTTAATGAATCAGGAGCTGCGTCCTTCACCTCCGCCCTCTCATCAAGACATTAATCAGGTGCATAGTTCTTTAAGGTGACAATGCAGCAATTTAGCTCGAGTAGTTAATATTTTGTATGCATTTATGTACATAAATGACATAGCCGAGTGCTGGGATGGCCTATTTTTATTAGTCCTATACAGAATCCATAAATGGACGGACCGACCTGTGCTAAGCATACGTGAAAATTATTTTATCAAACATGGACATAGTCTTTCCTAAGTAACATTGGGGTCCCTGGTGGTCCTAACCTCAGCAACTTATATTTTATCCAATATGACAGTAACAGTGTGTCCCTCCCCAGCCTGTGTTTATGTACTCTATGTAATGTAACCTGCTTTAGTGTAAGGGGTGTAAGGCTATGTGCCCACGATGCAGAAATGCTCAGTTTCCGCATCTCCCTGGCAGAAAAAACGCATGCGGATTGCACATGCGGATTGCACATGCGGATGTGAAGCGTTCTTCACTTGCATTTCCGCATGCGGGTTGACAAGCGCTTTCCAAGCGATTTTAACATCACTTGGAAAGTGCTTGACAACTTGGTCACACTATATAAATCCATGCAACCGGCATGGATTTTTATAGTGTGACCGAAAGAATGGTAAAAAATAAATCTATACTTACCTTCTGATGGCCCCCGCTGTCTTGCTTCGCTCCGTCCTGGCTGCCGGCAGCGCGCGGTACACTGAAGGACCTGCCGTCATATGACTGACGTCAGCGCAGGTCCTTCAGTCCACAGCACGCTGCCGGCAAGTGAAGAAAGGGGCACCGCGAGCCATCAGAAGGCAAGAATAATATTTATTTTTTATTTTATTCTTTTTTTCACAGGTTCTATGGTACCCAGGTCCGGAAGAGAGTCTCCTGTCCTCCACACCCGGGTGCCATCCGCACATAGAAACGCATATTATCCATGTGTGCAAATGTGCGGACACAGATGATATGCGTTTCAATGCAAGTCAATGGCGGCAATTACGCTGCGTGTCCGCAAAATTAATGGACATGCTGCGGATTATCATTCCGGAAAAATACGCAGCATGTGCACAGCACGGATTATCATTGGGGAACATGGCAGGCCTTCTACCATGCATTTAAGCGTTTCTGCAGCGTTTTTGCCGGTGCTTAAATGCATCGTGGGCACACAGCCTAACAGCGTGTCCCTCCCCTGTGTTCATGGACTGTAATGTTATCAGGCCTAGGTCAACATCTCTTGTTGCATCTAGAGGGTGTGAACCCTTCCCCCATCCAGGGGCTGATCCCAGTAGACAGAACAATAGACTCATGTTTGGCCCAGTCAGTTGCGTGGGGCCTCCCGATGCTGGAGGGTCTCAGGCTGCGGCCAGATCCTCCTGGCGTGTGTGGATTGATAGAAGCCGCCACGTGGGACTGTGTTGTGTCCCTCATCTGCTGGATCCATTGAACTTATCCAAGGACTATTTCTATATTTTCCCTGGCCGGGGGCGCCCCTGGACTTGTTTCTGCTGTTATATAGCAAAAAGGAACCAAATACAGAGTATATGGCAAAGAATCAAAAAACTTTATTGTAAACAATATACAGAAAAGACATACATGATTAAAAAGGACGACACACAGACAACCAAACTGGGTGACACATATACAACATAATAATAGATGTTAAATATCTATTGGGATAAAGTACAAGAAGTGCTTTATGCACTGGTACAAAATTATGGCACATTTCATCACTATGGATATGTACCACGTGCCATATGGCCTATAGTGCCCTATGAAAGAAAGCTAAAGAAATATATTGCACTCTTACCCATATTAGATCAGTACCCAGAATAAACAAGGACCTCAATGCGTGTTTCGCGTGGTATATCCTATGGATTCCTCGGGGGGGGATTGTTTAATAGGACATTCCATGTCTTTTTAAATATACTTTTGGTCCGTTCCAGTCACGTGACCGCAGGCCCTAATCATCTCCTGGACCATCAGCGCATGCACGCTGAACCGCCCGAGCCAGATACGTCACGCACGGCCATCAAGGTGAACCACGCATGACAGGGAACCAGGACTCGTTGCCATGGCCACCCTCACACCGGCCACGCAGCCCCCCTGGATG
Source organism: Phyllobates terribilis (assembly GCF_046119375.1). NCBI lineage: Eukaryota > Metazoa > Chordata > Amphibia > Anura > Dendrobatidae > Phyllobates > Phyllobates terribilis. The sequence continues at coordinate 409,673 of NW_027362833.1, forward strand.
CCCCTCTACCCAGCCCATGCCCCCCTCACACCAGCCACGCAGCACCCCTGGATGCCCCTCTACCTAGCCCATGCCCCCCTCACACCAGCCACGCTGCCCCCTGGAGGCCTCTACAACATTTATTCACATGGTCAGCTCTCCCCACCTCAGTCCACTCCGGATCAGCATCAGTCCTCACAGCAGAACGCTGAACACGAGCTCCTCAGCAGAGCCATAGCCAGGGCACAGGTTGTTACACAGCTCAGTACAGGAACCTCAGCCGAGTCCTGGAACTCTTTTTATTAGAAAAGTATAAAACAAACCATAAAACACACTGCACAAAGAACAAATTGCAAAACACAAACAAGTCCAAATTATAATGTCCAGTATGAATTAAAAGGCAAAAATGTCCTGCAATGTTCATGGAACATAAAACGTCATTTCCAAAAGTCCCCCCCAGCAAGGGAAGACCTTAACCCTTTTTTTCCAAAAATATCCCCTTCCAACATTCACTCCACATTCATACCTAAACCTCCAAAACAAAACAACAAACTGGCCCAGTTTTTTTTTTTTGTTCCCACTCCCAACACCCAAGGTCCCACGATAGTCTGTGGCCTCATCACACCAGGGTCCCACTAAAGTTTGTGGCCCACAAAGATACCAGGTCCTTTTGCCTTTTTTCCCATCCATTTTAGGATGTCCAAACCACCAACCCATCCACCAAAACCCCTCCCCCCCTCCCCCCTGAAACCCCCCACCCAACCTACACTAAACCCCCCCCAAACACACATCATAATACACAGACATATAAAAAATAATATACGCAACTTTATAACACTACAATAAACCTAAAAAACTTAATCACATTACCATATACAACAACCATGAACCAAAATCAGACCCAAGTTCGGTGCTTGCAAGCCCTATATACGGGTTCCAATACCATAAAACAAAAAACTACACGTGAGGGTAACAGCCCACCACCGGGAACTGGAGACTACAGAGGCTCTCACCCTAATCTATCACACAGAATCCTATCCCTCTCTAATAAAGAAAAAGAAAAATCTGTCCCTACCACCCTACCAATCTTTCCCTACCTGTCCCTACCTGTCCCTCACTACCAACCTAATACTAACTACCTGTCCCTAAAGACTGTCCCTACGTGTCCCTCCCTACACATCTATCTGACCCTACAAATAAATATAAAATATAGAAAGGGACTAAACTAACCCTATCACAGACACACATTCCCTAACTCTCCCTAGGGCACATTAAATGAGAACCCCCTCCATAGAAGGGAAGCCCTCCCTGCACCCAGCCTCTCATACTCCAGCGAGCGCACTTTTGCCAGGTCACCCAGGATGTTCCTAATCACCTCTTCCCATGGGAGGACTTTCTGCTGGGTGGACACTAAACACCGTGCGTTCCACGTGTAAAACCTAGTCACTAAGCTAACTAAGAAAACAGTGCCCCGATCTCGGCCACCAAGGGATCTGAATGCCCCATAGGCCCACTCCGCATAGGAAAGGCCTGCCAGCCTGGGCCAGCCAATGGAAGCACCCACCCTCTTGTAGACCTCTGTATTAAAAGGACACCGAAGCAGGAAGTGCTCCATGCTTTCAAGCATGCCGCCACACTCCTCGCGGGGACAATCCCGGTCATCAGAGTTCCTGTACTTCAGGTTGTCCCTCACATACAGTCTCCCATGGAAGCAGCGCCAAGCCAAGTCCCAAAACTTCAAGGGGATCCGCTTAGAGTTTAATAACCCGAGCCCCACCTCCAGATCCCGGCTTGGGCAATCCTTGAGGGCCAGGGGCTTCTGGAAGTGGGTCAACAGAACCCTATTGTCAAGTAACCTCTTTGACAAGGTCCTGATCTCCCACACTCCCAGACCCCACCGGCGGATCACCTTCACAACCAGGGTAGCATAAGCCGGAAGATGCCCATGAGGCGTGAGAAGGTCCTTCACCCGCCCTCCTGTCTCCCATTGCTGGAAGAAAGGCCGAAACCACCCCCTACAGGAGAATACCCATGGAGGAGCCCTCTCTAACCAGAGGTTGGCGATGTTTGCCTTAAGAAAGGTGTTTACTAGAAACACCACTGGGTTGACCATACCCAACCCTCCTAGTCTCCTCGTGCGGTACGTGACCTCCCTCTTTATTAGGTTCAGCCTATTCCCCCATAATAGTTGGAAGAACAGGCTGTAGACCCGTGTCCAAAGAGGTTCTGGCAAGATGCAGACGCTGCACAGGTATATTAATAAAGGGAGCAAATACCCCTTGGCCAGGTTAACCCTTTCCCTCAGGGTCAAAGACCAACCCTTCCACTGATCCACCTTCTGGGCGGCAATCTTAAGTCTGCCCTCCCAGTTTTGCTGGGGATAGTCCCCCGGGCCGAAACTGATGCCTAAAATTTTTGCTGTGGCCTGAGGCCCTGGAAGGGTGTCCGGGAGATCAAAACTAGGATCTCCCCCTCCCAGCCAGAGACTCTCACACTTATCCCGGTTGATCATGGACCCAGATGCCACAGAGTAGCGCTCAACCTCAGACATGACCCAGTCTGCCTCCTCTCTCGAGGATACAAAAAGGGAAACGTCGTCGGCGTACGCCACTACCCTCAAGGTGGTCTCTGGCTCCGCCCGGTCCATCCCGACTCCCACCAACGGTCCGCGTTCCACTCTCCTTAAAAAGGGGTCGATCGCGAACACGTATAACAGTGGGCTCAGAGGACAGCCCTGGAGGACACCAGACTTCACCTCAAAAGGGGGTCCGAACGAACCGTTCACAAGCGGAAAAGTCTCTGCCCCATTGTATAATACTCTCAACCAATCAACAAACCTCCCAGGCAGACCGTACCTCAAAAGGACGGACCAGAGGTACTCATGGTTAACCCGGTCAAAGGCCTTCGCCTGATCTAAGGACAGCAAGTACCCCTTCCAGTGACCTGCCCTGCTCTGCTCCACTGCCTCCCGGACACCGAGCACAGCACTAAAAGTACTGCGGCCTCGAACAGAGCAGTGCTGGGCCCCTGAAAGGAGCCGGGGTGCAAACTTCACCAACCGATTGAAAAGCACCTTTGCCAGAACCTTTCGGTCCGTATTGAGAAGTGCTATGGGACGCCAATTCTCAATACGGGACGAGTCTTTACCCTTTGACAGAATAATCAGGGCAGACTTCCTCATTGAACCGGGCAGAAAGTCCGAGGAGAGACATTCATTAAAAACCTCAGTCATGAGGGGGACCAAAGAGTCCCTAAAAGTCCTGTAAAACTCGGATGTTAAGCCATCCGGACCGGGCGATTTTTTGGGCCGGAGCCCATCAATGGCCCGTCTCACTTCCTCTTCCCTGATTGCTTCTGCCAAAACATGAAGAGAGGGGTCATCCCCTGGCTCAGGGATGGTTTCAGCCAGGAAAGCCGACATCTCATCCCGATCTGGATTCCTCCTTCCCAAGAGGTGCGAGTAGAAGGATCTGACCACCTCCAGGATCCCTGATTTGGATCTGTTCAGGGAACCCGTACTGTCAATCAGTCCTGTTACCATCTTGCAACTCACTGACATCCTGCAGTTCCTGTAGGGGTCGGGCGAGCGGTACCTCCCGAAATCCCTCTCAAAAACTAAGGATGTGTGCCTATCATACTGGCACCCCTTCAGCAAGGCCTTCACCCTGGAGATTTCCTCACGGTCCCCTCTAGTCGAGACGAGCTGCTCGAGTTTCCTCCCCAGCTCCCGATACAGGCGGTACCTGTTCAGGCCTCTGAGGCTCGAGAGCTGACGGAAGAACCCCGCAACCCTTCTTTTGAAGATCTCCCACCACTCAGACTTACTGCTACAGAGACCCAAGAGAGGTAACTGGCTCTGAAGAAATTCCTCAAAGGATTGTCTTACATCCGCTTCTTCCAACAGGGACGAATTCAGCTTCCATAGGCCTCTCCCTATCCGGGGAGTCTCTGTAACATTCAAGGAAAATAAAATAAAACAGTGATCGGAGAATTCCACCTCAACAGCGGACACTGCAGAAGAGACGGCTTCCTCCTTTAAAAGAAACCTATCTATCCTAGACCTACAACTACCCCTATGAAAGGTGAAACCTCCGTGACCTGGGGTGTGCCGGATGTGGACATCCAGCAGGCGAGCTTCGCTTGCTATACTATTAAGAGTATTACTATCAAAATCCAGCCTTCGGTCTCCGGGGCCTCCCCTATCACGGGATCTAGTTATAGTATTAAAGTCCCCACCGAAGACCACCTGCCGGCTGGTAAAAAGATAGGGCTTGATCTTCAGGAAGAGACATTTACGGTCCCACCTTGACTGTGGACCATAGATGTTAATGAGCCGGAGCTCCTGTCCCCCCATGAAGACGTCAAGGACCAAGCACCTCCCCATTTCTACCTCGATCACCCGTCTGCATTCCACCGAAGCGGCCTTAAAAAGGACCGCTACCCCGCTATACGGCTCGGCCGCAAGAGATCAGTATGAGGGCCCGCATCTCCACTCCCTCCTTGCTTTGTAAATGGCCCCCATGTCCGTTAGTCTGGTCTCCTGCAAAAATAAAATGTCAGCCTCAACTCGGTTGAAAAAATCAAAGGCCATAAATCTGGCCGTATCTGACTTTATACTGGCGACATTAATCGACGCCAGAGTCAACGGGGTAGGTTCCGCCATCATGGGTGATTGAGTTAGACGGCCTTCTTTTTGACCGTACCCCCCGATTTTTTCCGCTCACCTTCAGAGGAGGAGCCAGACTCTCCCCTCCTCTTCAGTGACACCGAGGTGTCCATGGTACCCGCCACCTCCTTCCCAGTACTGGGTTCCTCACCCCTGGACCCCAGGGCAGTACCCCCCCCAGAGGAAAGTGAGCCCCCGGAGGATGGACCCCGCCGCTCCCTGAAGGCACCTCAGATGTTACCGCCGGTCCCCCGCCCCCGACCTCCGACACAGCAGAGTCATTGAGGGCATGGAACCGGTTGGAGAGGGGGATCAGAGGGGAGCCGGTGAGCCCTTCCGTAGGCACCTTAGCGGCCAGGGGGGGGGCTTTAGATGTTTTTGCCCCTTTTTTGTTCCTCCTCCTCCGACTCTTAATGGTCTTACCGTCACCTGATTTTTTAGGCTGCTCCACCACCTCCTCGTCCAGACTTTCATACTGGGAGGAATCTTCAGAAGCAGCCACCTCCTCCCTCTCCATCCTCCTGATCTCCTCGTTCACCGCCTCCTCCCCCAGGGCCTCAGGGGCTCCGGCTGCCGCTTCTGGGGTGGGGACAGACATCACCCCAGTCGCCTGAGGCTTATCCTGCCCCCTACCCCCACGGCGCCTCACCTGTTGCCACTGGTGGGCAGATGAACTGGCCTCGCCTTCCCTCACTGGCCCCTCAGCTCCTCTCCCGCCCCCACCTCCAGCTCCAGCAGAGGATGCACCGCTGGGGACCCCCCCACGGCTCTCCCCCGCCTGACCAGAGATGGTGTTAGAAACGGAGCGGGGGCAGCGGCTATACGGGTGACCTAGGTCACCACACAGATGACACCTAATGTCACCACAGGCCGCGGCAAGATGACCTACCCCACCACACAAGGCACATTTCTGCACCTTGCAGCCCGCGCTGAAGTGACGGGGATCACCGCACCTGTGGCAGGCCTTCGGTTGCCCCTGGTAGAAGATCAGGATCCTGTCTCTCCCCAGAAATGCTGAGGAAGGGATGTGGGTGACAGTACCGCCTGAGACCTTCAACCTCATCATGAAGGTCCAGCCCCCTGACCAAATGCCAAACTCGTCCCTGTTCTTTTTTGGGACGTCCGTGACCTCCCCATAGCGAGAAAGCTACGTCAAGATATCGACCCCAGAGAGTGACTCGTTATTGGTTAGAACGGTCACCCTCTTTACGCCATTTTGGCGGGACACCGCCTGCACGGCAAAGTCTCGCCAGCCGGGCTCCCCCTTCACCAGTTCAAAATTCGACCAGAAAAGCTCTAGGCCCTCCGGTCGAACAAAACTGATGTCGAAGACGGGGGTACCAAAAGGATGGATCAGGGCAAAGATGTCAGTCGCCCTGAAGTCCATCTTCAGGAGGAGCTCCACGACCCTCGCTCTTGGCGGGCACGCTTCACTGCCCCTCCACCGAAGACGGACTACATTCCTCCTGGCCACCCCCTGCCCGGCTGTCGGGAGGGACCACACTGTCTCCCCCTCCCTTTTATCTTGGAAGGCGGCCAGGCCGTGTCTATCCAGCGAAAAGGCCAGGTCCACCTCTCTTCCCTCTACCTGGATCGTCCGTTCTCCCTTCTTGAGGGCCTCCAGGAAACGGCATCACAAGTCACCATCCCTGAGGTCCAGAGGTGAGGAAGCCCCCCGAGAAGACCCCGAGGCCCCGGCCACAGACACGCCAACATTCGTATCCTCAACCACAGCCACATTCATACCCACGCCATCCCCATCCATGTCAACAGTCACCCCACTTGGGCCACTCTCACTCACATGCACACTGGGGTCACAGTTTTTCATTTTTTGCAAGCATTTTTTGCCAGCAGTTTTTCCACTGCTGCCACCTGCTGGCAGCACCTTCCCTGCCGGGGGGATTTGGGAGCCAGGTGCTGAGACTTTTGCCGGTGCCCCTGCCCCAGATAAGCCCACGAGCACAGGGGACACCGACAGGCAGGCACCACCTCTGCTGTCTGTTACAGCTGTGGCACCACTGCTCCCATCAGCTGCCAACGCTAAGCCCCGCCCCTTTCCGGGCGGAGCCACGCCCACTTGGGCGGGTTTTGTCTGCGAGGCCACGCCCCCCGCACCAGGCAGCACGGTGGGGGCCCCGGAGGCCACTCCCACCGGTGCCGTGGGTGACAGGGAGGCCACGCCCCCCGCACCAGGCAGCACAGTGGGGGCCCCAGAGGCCACTCCCACCGGTGCCGTGGATGACAGGGAGGCCACGCCCCCCAAAGCCGGCCGCGCCGGGACCCCCGAAGCCGACCGAGAACCGGGTCTACTCACAGGGGCCCCTGGACCAGCGGCACCAGCTCTCAGGGGCATAGCACCCCCTACCGTCACACCCTTTGCCACAAAAAGCCTGGCCACCCCAGCTCCGGCGGCCGGCACCAGGCTAGGCCACTCCCCCTCGGCACCCAGCGGCGGTGGAGCCCCCCGCGCTGACCCATTACCGGGCCCCTACGCAGGGGGCCCTGACCTCACCACGGATTTTGCCAGAGGAGCAAGCCCCACCTTACTCTTATGAGCCGGCTCTGCCGGAGCCGCAGGCCCCGCGCCCTTTACCTTACCAGGTTTCTGGGTCCCTAAAAGTGATCCAGATTTTTTAGTGGATCCGTGTGTGAGGGACCCAGACACCCCAGCACACGCCGCCGGAGACGCGGCCCCGGCTGTCGGTGCGCCGCCGACAGCGCAGGAGGCAGCGGCAGATGTACACGCCGCCTCCTGCACGCCAGCAGGGGCACCAGGTGCCAGGCCAGACCCCCTTTTTACAGGGGCTCCAGCACGAGCACCACCACCAATGACACCCACCGTCGGGCCACCCTCCGCGCCATGCTCCATATCAAACACCTCGGACCCACTGCCTCCATTACCACAAACAGAGGCAGCGCTCTGCGTGCCATGGCCTATGTTCTCCCCGCTCCCTCGCTGTGGACCCACAACAGAGTCCAAGCCGGGGTGGGTGCCGGGTGCCGCACAACGGGACAGGGGGGCCCCAGAGAGGGGGACATACACAAATTTATGTGCAATAGATGTTTTCTTTTTTTTTTTTGCATTTCTCTTCGTCCCCCTCCCGGGTGCCTCATCCTCGCAGATCTCATCCCCGAACGTAAGCTGACCAAAACGTACCGGGGACTCGATCTGCTGGATCTGCTGCATGATAAGGCAGCCCCCCTCACTGCTGCTACTCCCATCCTCCTCATCCTCCCCCTCGCTCCCGCTGCCCTCTGAAGGGCTAGAATCAGATGGGAGAGCCATCTGCTCAGGGGCTATCCCGCTATGCGATGCCTGGAGATCACTTACCAGGCCACCAGGCGGTGGGTAGGGTGCGACCTCCTCCACGCATACCTCTTCCTCCTCCTCCACTGCCTGGCCGGGGCCCTGCGACCCCTCCAGAGCCACACCGGTCACGGCTCTGAACTGGTCATCATTCCGCAGCTTCTCCATGAAGGGTCCACTGCCTGCCAATATGGTGCTCCTGCGGTCCTGCAGCTCTTGGATGGCTTGCTTGATTTTCCGGACCGCGGCGGATAGCTCAGGCTTCTTGGTGCCAGAGGCCCTCTCGGACCTCTCCTGAGCTACCCTCAACTCCCCCCAGAGGGAACTTAGCTTTTTTGCGGTGTCCTCATACTCACAGAGGTGCGCATGGACATGGGAGGCATAGGTGACGGTTGCCTCCCTCGCCACCTTGGTACCCCAATCAGGGGGCACCGCTGCAGCACCTCTGCTGGCACTCGACCTACCTCCAGAGGGAGGAGCTGCCGCGGTCGTAGCCTCGGGGGTCCTCCGGGTCTTCATGCTGGAACCCCTGCTGCCTCGGCCTGATGTTGCAGCCATAGCCTGATTGGTGTTGCTCCCACCCCCCGCCGGCTTAGACCGGGAGGTGGGAGCCGGGGGCCCAGCCCCGGAGGCCAGTCCCACTCTGAGCCTTCTTTCCTGGGAAGGGGGCAGACAAAAAGTCCCAGATGGAAAAACAAACCTCCCTTCCCAGGAGCTCTCTCCGCACATAGCTCAGTACAGGAACCTCAGCCGAGTCCTGGAGTCCTCTCCACAGTACAACTCAGGAGTAACTACAGGAGCAACTACAGGAGCTCCTCATCATCAGTCCTCCCGTCCAGCACAACGTACACACTGCTGCGGCTGCATGGCTAATATCCACTGGACTGAGAAGGCCCCGCCCCCTCCGGTGACATCATGATTCCATGAAATCACTCCTCCCCCTCAAGAAATCTACTCCAATCTAGACGCTCCCCTGTTGCTGAGGCGTGGTGACGCTGTAGCTGGGTGATTGCAGTCAGAGTAGTGGTGTTTGGCGTCTGTACTACAGGTAAGAAGATGGGACTGTACCAAGGTGATTACTACATTCAGGACAATAAGTAGCTAGATGTAGGTGTGCAGAATCCCACTCCCAATATTGTCAGGGTCTCTCACCCCCTCGTGTTGCCGGCTGTCAGGCTCCCGCACCCCCTCGTGTCATCGGCTGTCAGGCTCCCGCACCCCCTCGTGTCGTCGGCTGTCAGGCTCCCGCACCCCCTCGTGTCGTCGGCTGTCAGGCTCCCGCACCCCCTCGTGTCGTCGGCTGTCAGGGTCCCGCACCCCCTCGTGTCGTGGGCTGTCAGGCTCCCGCACCCCCTCGTGTCATGGGCTGTCAGGCTCCCGCACCCCCTCGTGTCATGGGCTGTCGGGCTCCCGCACCCCCTCGTGTCGTCGGCTGTTAGGGTCCCACACCCCCTCGTGTCGTGGGCTGTCGGGCTCCCGCACCCCCTCGTGCAATGGGCTGTCAGGGTCCCGCACCCCCTCGTGTCGTCGGCTGTCAGGCTTCCGCACCCCGTCGTGTCGTGGGCTGTCAGGCTCCCGCACCCCCTTGTGTCATGGGCTGTCGGGCTCCCGCACCCCCTCGTGTCGTCGGCTGTTAGGGTCCCACACCCCCTCGTGTCGTGGGCTGTCGGGCTCCCGCACCCCCTCGTGCAATGGGCTGTCAGGGTCCCGCACCCCCTCGTGTCGTGGGCTGTCAGGCTTCCGCACCCCGTCGTGTCGTGGGCTGTCGGGCTCCCGCACCCCCTCGTGCCATGGGCTGTCAGGCTCCCGCACCCCCTCGTGTCGTGGGCTGTCAGGCTCCCGCACTCTCCCCTTGTCGTTGTCTGTGGAGAAGATTAATACATATTTTAATTTTTCAGATTTTCTCTTATAAAACAAGATCCCTGAGCTTCTGCCTTTGACCGAAAAAATGGCGTCTGACAAGTCGCTGCTGTCTGCAGAAATGAACACAAGCATGGAGGAAGCGCTGTATGAACAGATGCTGATGAAGGTACGAAAGATGAATTGGAGAGGCCAGCAATCACCGGGTGAATGTCTCCTCCGTCAGCCGCCGGGGGCGCTGCAGTCTCCAACATTTACCTAATGTGTATTGTTGGCTTTAGACCCCTCATAGTTGTACTATTTTGGGGCAGGAAAAATCAGTTTGCAGAACCATCCTGTTCATGTTACTCACTGATTCTCACTTGTTGCCTCATTTCAGGCCAAACAGGAGATACAGAGCAGAATACCGAACTTACCAGAAAGCAGACAGATCAGACCCCAGCCGGGTGAGATGGGCGTCCTCTGATTATTATCCAGATTACTTTGTGCATATTATGTGACAGATACCACAGTGGGGCAGTGGGGTCTTATTGACTACAACGGTCACATGATGCAACCAATGTGGGGGTCACATTGTTTTTTCTTATGCAGTTGATTACATGTAAATGCTGCTTGGCTTTTGCCGATTTTATTGTGTTTTTGTTCACTTTTTGTTTTTATTTTTGTGTTAGGTTTCTGCATTAAAACTCGCACATCCAAAAATACCGAAATCTTTATTAACATCTGCAAGTCGAACCAGATCCCAGCGCCCCCGGACCTGATGGAGCAGGAGTTAGTCAGCATCCTGGAATCTGATGATCCCTCCGGCTATCGAGTCCCCATGAGCCTTGGAGAGCCCCACGTTGAAGTTGATAATAGTACGTTTTTTTGTTTTTTTTTATTTAATACAGCGTGTCTCTTTTTAAAGGGGTAGTCCAGAGATATCCTTAAAGGGGTTAAAATAGCAAGTATTACAACTTACTAATCCTCAATGGTCGAAGGTGCCATCTCCACAGGTTCTGGTAGGTCCACTTCAGTTTGACATCTTGTTGTTGACTTTTGAACTTTTTTGGTTTAGATTTGGGACTTAAAGGGATTGTCCACTACTTGGATTCCCCTTTAAGAACTTATACCACTTATTCATAGCAGCCCTACTAAGGTCAGTGGGTGAGTCGGCACCGCAAAGTATCTAAGTCCTGGTGCACTTTGTCCTACAGGTGGAGGCGGCTGCACGGCATACGACATAGTGATTAATGGCACCTTCTTTGAGAAAATTAAGGTAACTGCAATTGCTTATTCTGACATACGAGCTGTCTGCTCTCCTTTGTGTCAGCTCCTTACTTTGTATTTTTTTTTATTAGAATAATGAGCTTTTCAGGGAATTTTTTATCACCGTGGCCATGGATGGACAAGAGAACAAGTACGAAATGGAGCTGTCAAGAGGTAACGACCACATCACTGATATTTTCCTTGATTTTTCCATCGACCATACAAGGACTTGTTCCTTCATGGAGCAAGTTTACCATATAATATATTGAAAATGTTTATGTACCAACCTGTTGTATGGCACCGTATCAAATGCCTTTGAAAAGTCCAGATAGACAACACCAACTAAGTTTCCCTGGTCCAACCTAGAACTTACCTCCCATAGAATCTTTTCAGATTAGTTTGCAGGACAGATCCCTCATAATCATATGTATAGGTTATTCTTATTGAGGTGCTCCAGGTTAGTATCTCTTAGAAAACCCACAAAGATGTTGCCCACAGTACAAGTTAAACTTACCGGCCTATAAATTCCAGGCTCACATGTTATCCCCTTCTTGAATATTGGTACCACATTTGCTATGTGGGTGTAACGCTGGTGGATATAGACCCACTGCCCCACAGGAGGGTTGTGACTAGGTGTCTACTGGGTCTCCACTAGAACCTCTGGTGGTGAGGATAGACTGGGCTGCCGGTAGACACCAGGTACCACTTCAGGGCAGTCCCCGGGACTGCAGCAGCATTCCGGAGGTACCAGGGTACCAAATACAGGAGAGCTAAGATAAAGACTAGGTCAGACAGTCTGAGATCGGGGCAGGCAGCACAGGTTCAGGATAGAGAAAAATGGCAAGGGGGACAGGGGTTTTTGATACCAGAAAACTCTTTTAACGCTTGCAACCTCTGTTTCTTGACTGCAACTCAAACAGTCGAATCAGTCAGTAAGAATTTAGGGCACTTCCATTGTGATATTTTGCATCAGCATTTGTTAGCAGACGCCAGGAATGGATCCAAAACAGAAGAGGTGAAAGTGTTTCAGTTACTATTTTTCACTGTGTTTGTTCCCCTCTGCTTTTCAGCTTACAAATACTGATGTAAATTAGTGCCAAAAATACTCACTGTGTGAATGAGGCGAGGAAGCTGCTTGTAATACTGTAATAGAAGTCCTTATTCTGAGGATGAGTGCTGTAATTCTTGTCTTCTCTGCTCCATCAAACTCCCCAGAGCAGGGGCAACCCCTGGGGCAAAACTGCTGGCGGCAGATGTCCAGACGTATGACTCAGTGATGTTTGATGGACCCCAAATCCCAAACAAAATGAATCAGACACATACAAAATAAATACACAAAGCATTGCAATTAGGTGTCAAACGTTCTCAACTTTATTTAAATTTACATGACACCGAAAATGGCACAACCCTCGACTCACGAAGAGTCACCCTCCAGCGCTCAGGAGAGGAAAACCCCCTGTGGAGGAAACCTCTAGAGAACCATGGCTGGAGGGCTGCGCTTCCCTTGCGCTTAGAGAGTTAGTGCCGATATATGACGGAGTTTTAGAATTTGGACATATTTACAGAGAACGACATAACAAATATAGACTATAATTGTGATAAACTGGATATGGGAGAGATCTGGCTGCGATATCTGTCACCACATTTATTGCTGGAACGAATTTAGTTGATCTGATTTCCCAGGTGGATCTACCACTTCTCCCTTACAGATCCAGCTCCGTCTCTCAAGAAATTGGGTACTTGGTTAAAGGGGTTGCTCATTATGGATAACCCCTAATAGGATGAGTATCCCCTTCCCCTCCCAATTTATCACCCATTAAAGTCAAGGATCCATCCATGAACTCCCAAAGAAGAGCAGCTCTTTGTACATAGTAACAGAAGGGGATCCTGTTTTGGGGACCCCCCCTCTGTTACCTTCCCATGCCCCCGGGGTGTCTAAGAAGACAACCCCTTTCCCTGCTAGAACCTCCAAATTACACCAACGTTGGCACATTACGTGGGGTGGTCAAGCTCAAGGTCCTCAGGCGCATCATCAGTAATGGCGCTGATCGTGGCAGCGCGGCATTCTTTTATGGAATCTTCTTTATGACACTTGTTTATGCCCTCACAATAGTTGTCATGGTTACTACAAAGGCTATTACTGATGCAGGATCCAAGTATTAACCCTTTCATCATTGGTAATTCACTTTCATTATGGAGGCAACTAACTGCACTTGTTACCAAGCAGAAGTCTTATCATTACGGCTTCCCTTAGGCACCATAAGAAATACAGATTATAGAACATGCGTACAAGTGTTTCAGGAGTGTTTTGCACTTTTTAGATCCACAGATTGGGCTTATAACTAGCACTGTACAAAGCCAAAAATTAAGAGGAAATTACTTGTAAAATAATATTATAGGGAATTGCATTTCAAGCATTTTCCTAATGTGCATTCTACATACTTGCATAGTTGCATAGGTTGAAAAAGTTTGAACTTTAATGTCCTAGGTCTACCTCCAAAGTTATACATTTTCTATTACTAGATTATTTATAACCCACAATGTCATGTTTTGTTAAAAAAGTATCCAGCCCTTCTATAAATGCTGTTATACTATCTGCCATTACTATATCTTGTGGTTGGCATTCCACAGTCTGACTGCTCTATCTGTAAAGAATCCTTTCCTATTAAGTTGCCAGATTCGCCTCACCTCCGCTTGTTATGAATGTTCCTGGTGCTTTGTAAGGTCCTGGAAAGTGATAAGTCATGTGCCAGTACTATGCATTGACCACATATGTATTTATACATATAAATGTCTATTTATGAAGGAGATGATAATTACCCTTCATAGAGGTGTTATGATCATTCATAAATTGCTTTCATAGGTTTGATCTCCAGGATTAGGAGAGATTTGGGGTGTAAACTTAATAAACAATGAGTAAAACATCAAAGCAAACGAAAAAGGGTTTGTGACCCAAACTGGTAGGTGAGACCGGCTAGCCCCATATTATACGAGGTCACAACCAGGTTTCGCCTGAGGAGGGCAGCACTAATGAGTCCTCAGGAGCGCATAACCCTGAAATATGCAGCGATTCTACACTACCCATTATAAAAGGGTAATATGCTACTTACTACCATATTTTAGCTAAGATACAAGGCATACTTGTAAGGAGAGATGAAAAAGGTGATGGGGAACAACATATAAATATACTGAGGAACGCTATACACTAGTGGCCAAAATTGAGTCAACACCCCCAAGATTTACGAATTTTTAGCATTTTGCCAATACAAATACAAATTTCATGAATGTTTTTGATTTCACAGTAAAGTTTTTAAGTAGAAATAAAATCTCATATAGAAACACAATATTAGCAGGAAATTTGTTCATTTGTCAACAAATTGGACACTATTGTCACTCAGATGACTGTGGGAGAAAAGCCATTTATTTGTCCTATTTTCATATCTAACACTAAATGTTATTACTCAGTTGGACAGCCCTTGGCCTTGATGACTGCCTGGCATCTACTTGGCATGCTATCTACCAGTTTGTGTAAATCAGATGGTGTGATGATATGAAGCCATGATTTGATGATGGCTGCAATGAGTTCCTGCTTGTGTGAAGCCCGCTGTTTTGACACCTCTCTTTTGAGGCGAGCCCAGAGATTCTCAATAGGATTGAGATCTGGGCTGTTTCCTGGCCAATTCAATAGCTGGACATTTTTGTCCTTGAACCAAGAGAGACATTTTTTAGCTGTATGGCATGGGGCTCCATCTTGCTGAAAAATAAACGGTGTCCCTTCACTAAATACATCATGTGCCGAAGGAATGAGTTTAGGCTGAAGGACTTCCTTGATGTCCTTTTCAGCATTAACTGTTCCTTCAATTACCTGCAGCCTACCACCTGCATCTCTGGACACGCAGCCCCCTACCATAACACTCAGAGGATGCTTCATGGTGGGTACTGTACCCTCTGACAACCAGTCCTCTCCAGGTCGTCGTCGAACGTAGCAGACACCGTCGCTGCCAAACATGGGTAGGCGTGTCTCATCGCTCCATATAACATTTCTCCATTGTTCAGTGGTCCATTTACAATGTTCTTTGGCCCACTGCAGACGTTTCTGACGCTGTGAGGCATTCAAAAATGGCTTTTACCTGGTATTCTGGCTCTTAACTCCGCTTTTACCAATCGTCGTCGAATCGTCCGATCGGACACTGTCAAGGGAAGAACATTTCTGCACAAAAAACGTGTCGCTCGGCAGGAAAATCCCCTTGATATTGCGTTTTTTGAGATTTTTTTTTCCCGTTCTTTAGAAACGCTGCAAAAATACTGAAACAATAAACATGAAACTGCTTCAAATCTGCAAGGATTCACTATTCCTGCTTTTCCTGGTACTATCAAACATAGCATTTTTGGGAACTTGGAGCTCTATATTACAAATATGTCCGTCCCTCCAGTTGAAAGAAATTAACATTTTCCTGGAGGGAAGTTTATATTTTACATTATGTCAGTTTTTGTCTATCGATGATAAAGTGCAGTTTGCAACAATTTTTATTGTGACATATACCCAAATCATTCACGAAAATATTTCACATTCAACGCGCGTCGGACGGGCCTGCGTTCTCTCACATGCCAGGGCTGAGTTTCAGTTCCAGTCCGACCCTGTTAATCATCTATAGTTTCCCTTCAGAGTGGAAAATGCTGAAAAATCAGAAGTTCCTGGGATCCATTTTTGAACAGAATATCAGAACCAAATCAAAACCGATGATTCAGGGAATGGACACAATGTCCCAACTCTAAGGTACAAGTCTATGGCATACAGTCTGTAAAAGACGACAGAGTAGGCTGCTGTTGAGCATCGGCGGCTTCTCTGATGTTCCTCGCTCATCTATGCAGTACATGGTCGGCCATTCAATTGATTGGATGTCTTATAATACCACATTTCCCCTAGGGACACAAAGTATGAAGAGCTCCACTCCTCCTGGTGATAGGTTATACCCAACAGATGGGGCAGCGCCACTCCTCGTGGTGATGGGTTACACCCAACAGATGGGGGAGCGCCACTCCTTGTGCTGATAGGTTATACCCAACAGATGGGGGAGCGCCACTCCTCGTGGTGATGGGTTATACCCAACAGATGGGGGAGCGCCACTCCTCGTGCTGATGGGTTACACCCAACAGATGGGGGAGCGCCACTCCTCGTGCTGATGGGTTACACCCAACAGATGGGGGAGCGCCACTCCTCGTGCTGATGGGTTACACCCAACAGATGGGGGAGCGCCACTCCTTGAGGTGATAGGTTATACCCAACAGATGGGGGAGCACCACTCCTCGTGGTGATGGGTTATACCCAACAGATGGGGGAAGTTACAGAATGGCTTGTTATGGTGCAAGAACATTGTGGACATTGTTTTTTTGGTTTTTTTTTTAACTATTTTGCCTTTATGTTCTTTATTTTTTTCCTACAGACCCTCCCAGCTAACTCCAAGCAAGTCCCTCATCTCAGAAGTTGAAAGGTTTGGGTTACTTTGAGGTTTAATGCATGCATTTACTTTTTTTAGAATCCCATCTTACAAAAGATATAGGATATCCAACTTCTTGGACTCCAAGAATAAGGGGGCTGCAGCCTGGAAGTAACCCCGCTGCCCTTTTTAAAGAATATGCTGGAGTGGGGCAGCTACCCGGATATTCACTGTGCAGGAGAACTGCAGCTAAGCCCATTCACTTTTCTGGATCTATGCTGTCGTTCCGCTGCACAGTGGAGGCCATGATGCCAATGTGCAGGGAATGACTGTGAAAGGGGCTGTTCCTCATTACAAGCATCAGTGCCACTTTATTATATTAGAGATTGACCCCAACAGATCATAAATTGATGGTGTACCCTTTAATATACTGCTTCCTTCCTTTTTTTATCAGTTCACCCGTGAAACCAGATTACATGATTGTGGCGGAACCTCCTGTAGGACACCCAAGTTTTCTGGTGGCTGAAATCTCTTTACCTAAAGTGGTGAGACCCTCAGATGTGGTTTAGGATTGTGATCTTTTTGCATTTCATGTGATTTCCAATAGTCTTCCCTTATTAAAAGTCTGTGCCAACCTTGTGCTACCAGTCCTCCTCTGCCAACTTTTATCATCACAGCTTTGATGTGTCCACAGTAGCCAATTGCTGGCAGTTGTGACACATTTGCTGGATGATGATGATATAATTTTTTTTTCATACCATGGTGGGTTGTTTGCAAGCTGTTGGAATGGGAAAGAATGACTCTGTCACCAGAGAACGACTGTTCAAACCAAGCACAGACAGCGGGACCAGTCATTTATATAAACCTTCCCCCCTGCTTGTTTCCCCTCCATCTCCACCATCACCTCTTCTTTGACAGTTCTGGCTTCATAGATCCAGAGAGGAGATAGAGGGAAAACAAGCTGGTGGGAAGATGTATATATTATACTAGATGGTGGCCCGATTCTAATGCATCGGGTATTCTAGAATAGGTATGCGGCCGACCGGGCGCAATGAGCAGAGCTGTGTTTAAATTTTGCGCCAAAATCGCTGATTGGTCACGGTTGCCGGCCTCGACCAATCTGCAAAGTGGTGTTAAAATTTGGCGCCTAAATCGCAGATTGGTCACGGCCGGCGGTCACGACTAATCAGCAGAGCGGGGTTTAAATTTGGCGCCAATAATGCTGATTGGTCGCGGCCAGCGAACGTGACCAATCAGCAGAGCGGTATTTAAATTTGGCACCAATAATGGTGATTGGTCGCTGCCGTGACCAATCAGCAGAGCTGTGTTTAAATTTGGCACTAATAATGCTGATTATTCACGACCGGTAACCGCGACCAATCAGCAGAGCGGTGTTTAAATTTGGCGCCAATTTCTCTGCTTGGTCGCGGCTGGCCACTGCAACCAATCAGCGAAACGGTGTTTAAATTTGGCGCCAATATGGCTGATTGGTCACGGCCGCTGGTTGCGACTAATTAGCAGAGCGAGATTTAAATTTGGCGCCAATACTGCTGATTGGTCGCGGCCGGCGACCGCGACTAATCAGCAGAGCGGTGTTTAAATTTGGCGCCAATATTGCTGATTGGTCGCGGCCGTCGACCGCTACCAATCAGCAGAGCGGGGTTTACATTTGGCGCCAAAATTGCTGATTGGCGCGTCCACCAGGTGCGAACAATTAGCAGAGCGGGGTTTAAATGTGGAACCAAGATCGGTGATTGGTCGCGGCCAATCAGCGATTTTTAACACAAATGGACCTTTGTAACACCATGCGGATACTGTGGGGACATCAGCGGCTAGGGTGTGAAGGGAGACCGGGGAGCGGCGCTGCGGGTCAGGACACTTCTGCTCCGAGCGCCCGCTCATGTCCCGGGTTCTCCGAGCGGAAGTACCCGCACAGGCAGCGTCGCTGACATCCATGCGGCTAGGGTGTGAAGGGAGGACCGTGGAGCGGCGCTGACATCCAATTGGTCGCGGCCGCTATTTAAATCTGCTGCACAAATCGGTGATTGGTCGCTGTCTTGGCCCGCGACCAATCACTGATCTTGGCGCCAAAGTTAAACACTATTGTGCTGATTGGTCGTGGACGCTGCCCGCGACCAATCACCGATTTGGGCGCCAAATTTAAATATCGGCGCCGACCAATCACCGATCTTGGCTCCAGATTTAAACACCGCTGTGCTGATTGATCGCGGCCGATATTTAAATTTGGCGCCCAAATCGGTGATTGGTCACGGTCAGCGCCCGCGTCCAATCAGCACAGCGGTGCTTAAGTTTTGCGCTAAGATCAGTGATTGGTCGGGTCCGAAGACCGCGACCAATCATCGAATCGTCTTGGTGAGGACCGGGGAGCTGCGCTGCCTGTGCGGCTACTTACGTTGCGAGACCCCGGGACATAGCGGGCGCTCGCAGCAGAAGTATCCCGACCCCCAGCGCCGCTCCCCGGTCCTCCCTTCCGCATGGAGGTCAGCGGCGCCGGCGGTCCTTCCGCTGCTACCGGCCGGTAGATAAGCGCCTCGTGCTGCTCATCTCCTGGCTGCATCTCCGTCCCGCAGATGGGTCCAGCGGTAGGGTTCTTTCTGCTGTTGCCGGCCGGGAGATGAGCGCCTCGCGGCGCTCATCTCCCGGCTGGATCGCCGCTCCGCTCCGTCCCGCAGATGAGCCGCTAACGGCCGCCATCTTTTTTCAGAAATCCCGCGGCGCTGATTGGCCGCTGCCGGACCAATGAGCGACGCGGGATTTCCTGGACAGACAGACAGACAGACGGGATAAGACGATTATATAGTAGATTATTTAATTATATAGTGCCATTGATTCCATGGTGCTGGTGCATATAAATGATGTTATAATGATGATATAAATGATGAAAGAGGCTTGTTGCGATAGTGTAGAACACGCCGCTCTTTATTTTTTCTATATTAATGCGACATTTGGAGGAATCGCACAGAAAATGCTTTAAATGTATTTATTTTTTAATTTGATTTTTCTCATGTCCATGATTCACATTGCGTTAAATGAGGCATAATGAAGATTAAGAATGTTTCAGCTGTATCCTTCATCAGACAGGATAATGTAGCTTAAGGGGACCCACTTGGTTAAATATAGGGGTCAGTTCTGGTCTTCCCAAAAAGCAGATTAAGTAGTCACCACACGGGAATCTGGTGATTACTGGGTTTGCTTTTGGGGACCCCAGATTTCTTCATATAACCGACTGGGCCTTCTGCCTAATGAAGGCTACATTATCTGAAATTCTGGTACCATTCATTATGCCTCACTTAAAGGGGTTGTCTGGCACTTTAATATTGATGATCTATCCTAAGGATATTCCATTAGTATTAAAGTGGTGGACAACTCCTTTTAATGCCGTGTGAATCATAAAAAATATTTGAAGCATTTTCTGTGAGCAGTTACTCCAAGTGTCAGATTTAATGTATGAGACGTCTGGAGCTACACAGTAACTTCTAGTTGGCCACATATCAAGATAAAAGTTTAGATTTTTGTGCACTTGTTGGTTACAACTTTCTTTCCCGTACAGAAGCATTCAGCGACATAAGCGTTGTTACCACGCTGGTCTTCTCTTTACAGTCTTCTGCTAGATCTCGTGTTGGACTTGGGTGAAGACAGAATAGTCTTAGTCGGACGTCTCGATTTGTATCATCTAGACGTCTTCATTCCTTACAATATCATCCAAGAACAAAGTGGAGCTCAGTTCAACAAGGACAGTAAGGTGAGACAATAAAGCAAAGTTGGACATGTCTTATAGCCCATTCTGAAATCTCCTTCTTAAAGAGGTTCTCTGAGAAAATGTATAAAATAAAATTTTAAAAAATGTATACATTTATTTAGCAAAAATAAATTGTTTTAATTAGGGGATAATTCTATGTGAATACTTTTATGCCCAAGAATGGCAAAAGTATTCTCGGAGTGATACCTTTACTGGCTAACCAGAAAAAAAATATATATATGCAAGCTTTCAGAGCACAGAGGCTCCTTCTTCAGGCAATATTACAAATGAATTCATAACATTTGTAATCCTGCCTGAAGAAGGAGCCTGTGTGCTCTGTAAGGAGATTTTTGTGTACTCATCGTCAAATCTCTTTCTCTTAGCCTCTAATTGGGGGACACAGGACCTTGGGTGTTATGCTGCTGTCCACTAGGAGGCGACACTAGGCTTAATCTGAAAAAGATTAACGGTGGCTCCTCCTCTGCAGTATACACCCCCTGACGGCATCAGCCATGTTCAGTTTTGTGCAAAAGCAGTAGGAGGAACGTAACATGAATAACATAATTATGCCTATAAGAAGGCTACCGCCCAGTGGAGAATGTGTGTCACTTCTCGCATCGCCTGGGCACTGCGGGTCCCCCCTTGGTGATTTACGTATGCCACAGCCGTGGCATTGTCTGACTGTACTCTGATGTGAGTGGCTGCCAGTAAATGATGGAAGGCTCTCAACGCCAGGAGAATGGCACGAATATCCAAGATGTTGATGGGCATGGTCGCTTCTGTTGGGGACCACTTGCCCTGTGCTCTGTGGTGCAGGTGTACCGCATCCCAACCCATCAGGCTCGCATTGGTGGTCAGAACCTTCCATTGACTCGTGAGAAAGGATTTCCCCTTTGTTAGCGAGGTTGGTTTGAGCCACCAGTGCAGGGATCTCTTGGTTGATGACGTCAACTGAAACTCCCTGTCGAGGGAAAAAGGATTCCTGTCCCATGACTTGAGGATGGCTAGTTGGAGAGGCCTGAGGTGAAGCTGGGCAAATGGGACCGCTTCTATTGCCGCCACCATCCTACCAAGGACTCTCATGGCAAACCGGAGAGACTGAGGGGGTTTGCGAAGTAGGATGCGGACCCCTATTCGGAGAGGCAGTGCTTTGTCCTTGGGGAGGAGTACTAGACCCTTGAGGGTGTTGGATAACATTCCCAAAAAGGTCATAGATTGACTCGGGGTTGGTGATGACTTTTTTAAGTTGAGCCGGTGCAATTGGTATGTGGAGGCATGCGTCTTGAAAGTCTATGGAGGCGAGAAATTCTCCCGTCTCCATGGACGCAATGATGGACCGAAGGGACTCCATGCGAAAGTGACGTACCCGTACTTATTTGTTGAGCTGTTTTAGATCCAATATGGGCCGTACGCTGCCTCCTTTTTTGGGGACTACGAATAGATTTGAGCAGAACCCTTGGAAGCGCTTGGCCGTAGGGACCGTTACTAAGACACCTGCTTGGAGAAGTAATGAAACCGCGTGGTGGAAGGCACGAGCCTTGGCTGGCGGTTTTGGGGGAACAGACAGGAAGAATCTGTTTGGCGGGTTGGAAGTGAACTCTATCTTGTATCCTGAAGACACTAGTTCCCTGACCCACCTGTCTTCTGTAATAGGCAGCCAGAGCTGGTGAAAGAGCAAAAGACGGCCGCCTACAGGTGGGGTGTCTTCCAGAGTTCGTGAGTCATGATGAGGAGGAAGTGCAAGACTTTCCTCCCTTAAATTTTGACTGGCCTGCCTTTGTTTGCCAGGTTTTGTCCGACTTTTGCGTCGACCTTGAGTTGTCCCAGCGTGGAGCGCGGCTGTTATTCTTTGCTGGTCGCGAGACGGATCAGCCGGAAGAGTTCCGAAAGGATCGGTAACGTGCCTGATTGCGCTTTTTGTAAGTGTGTTTGGGCTTCAGTTGGGGGAGAGAGATACTTTTACCCCCGGTGGCGTTGGATATCATTGTGTCCAACTGTTCACCGAAAAGCCGACCACTGAGGTACGGGAGGTGAGTGAGGGACTTCTTTGAAGCTGCATCTGCTTTCCATTCCTGCAGCCAGAGGATACACCGAATTGTGATGAAGCTATCCCGGCTGCACCCATTGCAGAATCCAGAGCTGCATGGAGCTTGTAATCTACCACGACTGCTATTTGGGCCGCTTGGTCCGACAGTTCAGGGGTAGGTATTTTGTAGGCCAGTTTGTAAATTTTGGGCCCAGGCCAGGATTGCCTTGGCAGCCCAAAAAAACTGAGGCGAACGTGAGAGCCAGGGAGGCCCCTGCGGCCTCGAAAATTGAACAGGCCATGCATTCCACCTGCCGGTCTGCTGTGTCCCTGAGGGTTGAGCTATCTGGCAGAGAAAGTGCTGCTAGTCTGGAGACTGGAGGATCCACTTCAGGTGGATCTGTCCACTTTTTGGTGACCTCCTGTGGAAAGGGGTACCGCGCCTCCAGATATTTGCGATTAGTAAACTTTTTCTCAGGTTGTGAGAACTGCTTTTTAAGGATCGCATTAAACTCTGGGTGGTCAAAGAACACCTTAGGCGGCTTCAGGACTCCTTCAAAGGAAATTTTATGTCCTGGTGTCTCCAGGGGTGGATCAGAGATGTCCAGCACCCAATGGATAGATGAGATTAAATCATCAACTAGCACTGTATTGCCCGGGCGAATAGGGATCAGGGACCCTTCGGTTTCCTTGTCTGAGTCTGAATCACAGATGTCTTCCGAATCCTGTATCTCGCTAAGGCGACTCCTGCTGGGAGAACCGGAGCGGAGACCTTCTCTGGTCGGGGATGGCTGTGGGGATCTGCGTTGTCTGTCCCTGTCAGGGGACGGTCTAGATGAGCTGTGAGTACGGTGTCTCACACTGGAAGGGGATGACCGTGTGGTATGGGATGATGCAGATGGGGCCAGCGATGCAGAGTGGCTTTGCAGAGGGGGCCAGCAATGCAGAGAAAGTTATAGACTTCACAGCCGAGTCGAGACTGTAGCTGTAATTTTATCCCACCTTAGTGTGCTGTAGTACAGCGCCGGTAAAATCCAAGATCCTGTGCTCCCCAGAGACCAGCTGGCGACCGGTATGTGAAGCGTTAACTTCCTTCCGTTCTCCCTCTGCTGGTTAATGGCCGCCGGAGTGTGGAGAAGAAAGGGGGCGGAGCGCTGGAAAGGCGGCCGTATTGCTAGAAAGCGCGCCCTTTCAGTTCGTCTCCGCCCCCTGTATGACACTGTGTAGTGTCATATTGGTCATCCGGGGGGCGGGGTGCGGAGAGTGGGCGGCGGCTTCAGCTAGGCGGTATAAATTTAGAATGTATGCCCAAAAGGGCTGCAGGCCGGCGCGGTAGTCCGAGGGGGTACCGGATCTGAATCGGACCCCCCCCCCCGGTTTTTAATGGCAGGAAAGGCGGTGGGATACTATATTAAAAGGGAGCCCTTAAAGGGTTCCTCTGAGGCACTGTAGCGCTGGTGCCGGCAGAGAGACAGAGCTGAAGCCAGCCTGTGTCTCTGTGTGCCCTTCTGCCAGTACTGTCCCCCGGTCCATCAGGAATCTGCAGTGGAGCTGCGATTCCTGAACGTTGGTTCAGAGCGACAGCTACTGGGAGCTATATATTGCTGTCTGCACAAATCCTACCTGCGGTGTCTAAACCTAATGCCCCCATGAGGGGGATTGGGGAGTGTCAGGCAAAATGTATTTTTGTCCAAGTTTTAAAAATGAGAGATGTCTTAAATCTCCATCCCCTGCTCATTTAGAATGGTCCTACATAGAATTCACTCTTGCTTTCCCCAAACAAGGAATTTTTATTACCGCCATAAAACCTCAGCCAGAGCAAGCATACTGGTGTAAACTGGAAATTCCCTCCAAAATCCTATTGTCTAACTGTACAAACTTTTAATGTCGAGTTTAATAATGCACATGACTGTCACAAACACAGGGACCACATTTTTGGGATGTTCACCTTTTTCCAATTATGCCGGTATATCTTACATAACTGGGAAACCACCAGAAACCCAGGAAATGGGTTCTGATATTTGATATCCATCTTCATGAATATTGGTGACGGCAAACATGATGCATCCATCTTGGATGTGAGACCCCCCCATACCAAGATATGAAATCTGAAGGCTTTTTATGTCTTAGGCAGCTGGGTGGGTTCACAAAACCGTGTGAGGTAAACAACATGGGTGTCTCCTAGTGTTTTGGCCCCTTACTAAAAACCAGAACGGACATTTTACTTCATTCTTAACCAGGGACGTCAGACGCAAGCACTCTTCGCTGCGTGGAGGAATCACACCTAGTTTCCGGGGAGCCGTGCCGCCCACACAATCTGAGACCATCACCTCGTGGCGCAGGTTTTGCTATTATTTACCCCTTGTATTTTAATAACTGTTTTATGCATATATGTAAATTGTCTCTTTTATAAAATCTTGTATATCTTTTGTAAACACTGCCCACTTTCGGGAGTATTTCATTATTATTTACCAGCTTCGTTCTTCTTGTCCTATGTCGAGCAAACACGTTCCTCACCCGCTAATTCACGTTACCTAACAGGTACCCGATCAACCTGTTAAGCGATCGGTGGTGGCAGTATACCGGTATTTGTGATATTGTGGTTTGAGGGTGGCTGGACGGAGGTATATATACGTTCCTGGAAGGAACTGGTGGTATATATACGTCCTGTCACATCACGTGCCACAATAGTCGACATAAATTAGAGCAGCTGCGCCCGTGCTTATCCTCGGTCAATACCGTGGTTGACCAGCAGGATAAGGGGGCGCCAGAGGGCTGCAAGGTCTGACCAAGTGTTTTTCGTGACAGGGAGGGTGCTGCCTTCACAGTCAGGAGGCTGCAATCCTCCCTCGACCTCAACCCAAGACCAAAAGGATTTGGGGAAGGAGGGGGGGTCTCAACTTCGAACCAACACCCGAGGGGCTGGGGAAAGAGCGACATGGTAAGGAGATGTCTCGACTTCAACTGTGCACCCCTAGAAGGGGGCAGAGGAGGAGCCATGCCGGGGGTCTCTCCAGAGACCCACTTATCTTCATTTGTAACTCCATGGAAAAAGAAAAAATCAGAAAAAAATGGAGTAAAAATCTTTAGGTGTGCCTTCTTGCGACACTAAGCAAAAAACTGAACATGGCTGACGCCGTCAGGGGGTGTTTACTGCCGAGGAGGAGCCACCGTTAATCTTTTTCAGATTAAGCCTAGTGTCGCCTCCTAGTGGACAGCAACATAACACCCAAGGTCCTGTGTCCCCCAATGAGGCGACAGAGTAATATATTTTTTTCTGGTTAGCCAATAAAGGTATCACTCCGAGAATACTTTTGCCATTTTTGGGCATAAATGTATTTACATCAAATTTTCTGGCTAGCACGGTACCACAATATAAATTTGTACTGTACATCGCAATTACAGGATAATAATTGCTTATGGACATAATGGCCAACGATGTCAGCAGCCATCCATCCTAGATGGGTGAAGGTAAACTGTTTGAGACGGACATCTCTGACCTACCTGTGGGAATCAAGAATTTGCATCTATGTCATCGATTGACTGACTGATCACATCCATGAGTCAACATGCTGTAAACCTGTCATGATGAGTGAGCAGATAGATAAGTTCCTGTCAGGGTGAGGGGCAGCATCCTATCACAACATATAGTTGCCCAGAGACATCTGAATGCATCGGCTTTCCTTTATGCCATTCATCAAACATGTCGTATATTTTGTGTATAGCGAGTCACAAGCCTCGCACTGCTCTGCGTTTTATCATTGGTTCTATGAGCTGCAGTAAAACGTGACGTATATTCCAGGTGCTGACGATCACAATGCCGGTCCAGCCAGCATAGCGGTGGGCTCAGAAGATCAGCTTTGGAAAACGTTCCTCTTATATAGATCCTGTGGATCCTACTTACATTCGCTGCTGTTTACATTGTATGCTTACAATTCTATTTAGACTTCAATATGACTCCAGAATAAATTTTTGTCTTTCTTATACTTGCCGTATATTTTTCCCAAGGAGGGGGTTTAGGTATTGTGCTTTTTTCTTTTTTTTTTTTATTTCTACTGTAATATTTCATAATATCTGTGAATAAGTCTTGAAAATAATTTGCATTGAAAAGGTTGAGATCCTCTGAATCTACATGGATTTTTAGGAATTAAAAATCTACAGCAGTAAATCTGCAGCAGAATTTAAATTTTGCACCATGTCTGGATTTAGTAGCAGCTGCCCCTTTAAATGGAATATGTCAGCAGGTTTTTGCTACCCCATTTGAGAGCAGCATAATCCGAGGCCCTGATTCCAACGATGTATCACTTACTGGGCTGCTTGGTGTTATTTTGATAAAATTACAGTTTTTTTTTCTCATGCAGATCTCTGAATGCTGAGCTCTGTATAATAACCCCACCCACACCACTGATTGGCAGTTTATATACAGTGTACACAGAAAGCTGCCAATCAGTGGTGGGGGGCGTGGTTGGACTACGTGGCAGCAGGTTTACTAGTCCTCTAGTGATAATCTTCTGCTGATAAAAGTGTGATTTTTATCAAAACTACAACAAGCAGCCCTGTAAGTGAGACGTCCCTAGAATCAGGGTCTTTGTCTCTACATCATGCTGCTCTCAACAACAACCAATATATAGTACATCCGACAAGGGGTCAATGTGTTAAAAAAGACCTTTATTATAACAATTTGGGTACATGGCGGCAAAAGAAAAGAGCACACACACATATATATAGTAATACCATATAATAGTGAGGAGGTATAATGTAAATATTTGAATTGCAGAGACATCAGGGCTGGATAGTAGTAGCTCCAATTGTGCTAATGCATACTGATAGTGTGGCACCCCAGGGGTCTGGTTTTCCACAGTAATGTAATGTTATGTCTGAGAGCAGGTGGGAGGTCCTTTGGTCAGGGATCCTGTGCATGCCACACCTCCTGCCCAGTCTTGGGAGGGGAAGAGCTTCCCCTGTAAAAACCCGGGGCTGAGGCAGGGAGAGTCAGACAAGGAGAGTGGAGACAAGAAGCAGCATAGGAAACAGCAGAGTTCCAAGGAGTCAGGGGCTGGCAGCTGCAGCGCTCGCCCTGACTAAGAAGATTCTTTACCGGACCCGGAGTCCGAGGCTGTGGGGACTAACTTCTACCCAGCAGCAGAATCCGTCAGGCAGGGGATTTCAGGTCCTCTGGCCCAGAAACCCGAAGGCACGGTCACACGCGTGGGACCAGCACCGCCATCGTGGAGCGGAAGCCATTAGAAGGCCCCGAGTCACCGGCCATACGGGTGAGCACCACACGGTACACTCAGGGACGTGGGCTACTTACATCAGCTTCTAGCAAGGTAGCCAGAAGAGTACAGTCAGTTTGTGAGGCCTACAACTACGCCTGGCCAGGGGAGATCCCATCTGCTCAAAGACTGACCAGGCCCCGTTTGCTAGCAAGTACTCCGGGAGGGTCTATCGTTGTTACCAGTAAAGACCCTGAACTACACCGTACCGTCTCTGAGTGGTTCCTGCTACCCCCATCATCCACGTCGGCTGCCCTGAGGCCATACCCCTCCCGTTGGGGGTTATACTATCACGCTGCACAATCCTACCACCGGCCTCAGCGGTCTGCCCTGCAGCAGCAGCTCCCTGGCTGCACTCAACGGGTGGCGTAGTCATCAACCATTTTCTACCGCTAACAGACTGCCGTCCAGTTTGACTCCCTGGGCACGGACCGGGTCACCGCCACGAGACTACAACCCTAAACAGATCCGGCTCCGGGTAAGCTCCCGCGTGCGCAACGCAGCGCGACACAGGCCCAGGGGCGCGTCAACTTTGGCGTAGTCGGCAGGATCACGTGCCCGCAACCACCGGGTACTGCGTGCCTGAAAAGCAAAGACTGTTCAAACTTACCAGTGGTGAAGATTCCCGCCATCGGTGAAGATTCCCGCCATCCGGCGCCATCTTCAGCCTTCTTCCCGCCATCGGTGAAGTTTCCCGCCATCCGGCGCCATCTTCAGCCTTC
The DNA here is from genome assembly GCF_046119375.1 of Phyllobates terribilis. Taxonomy (NCBI): domain Eukaryota; kingdom Metazoa; phylum Chordata; class Amphibia; order Anura; family Dendrobatidae; genus Phyllobates; species Phyllobates terribilis. The sequence goes on from NW_027362833.1 coordinate 437,955, forward strand.
TTCCCGCCATCCGTGGAGTTTTCCCGCCATTGGACTCCATCTTGAGGACGCCGCGCGGGAAGAAGAGGGGCGTGGACTCCGAAAGCGCGCGAGAACTGAAGCCCCGCCTCACGTCCGGACGTTGCGTAAGGTCCTGGAAGGAGCCCAGCAGACGCCGACGTCACAGGAACGCGACGGAAGGTCCTCAACCCTGACGATCCACTGCGGAGCCGCGGCCTACGGAACAGGATCATCGCAAGGTAGGCCACGGTCCACTAGGGGGGAGGAAGATGTCGGATACGGAGGAGAGCTCCACTGCCTCAACCCCCGCCAGCGCTACCGCTGTTGCAGTTATGCCCTTCACCATGCCCTATATCCCGGGAGCAGCTTGGCTACCCCAGTACTCAGGGGAGTCACATACCCTGCATGACTTTAGAGAAAAGCTGGATAGCCTCTTCCAGGTGTACCCCCTCACAGAAGAGCAAAAAGTGAGCATCCTGGTGGCCCAACTAACTGGGGCAGCCAAAAGGGAAGTAAAATCCTGGCCACCTGGGAGGAAGACTGTCGCAGGGATACTAACCCGGCTGAAGGACACCTTTGATACCCGCACCTCAGCCGAGATTAAACTTAGATTCTACGGGTGCAAGCAGCGAGCGCATGAGAGTATAAGGGACTATGCACTCAACCTACAAGAGGCCCTGAGGGCCATTAAGCAGACCGACCCTAATGGAGTGGGAAACGAGGACAGGCTGTTGACCGAACAATTTATAGAGGGTTTATATTGCAATGCCCACCGCACCCAGTTGCGGGCAATGGCCTTACAGGACCCTCATCTAGAATTTGCACAGTTCAAGGACAGAGCCATCCGGGTGCTCCGAGAACCGGCACCAGGTGGCGTTGTGACCCACAGACGCCCCACTACCACTTACTACCAGGAGGCGGCGCCCTTGTCAGCAGGGCCTGTGGGAGCTGATGCGCAGGCTTTGGACAATGACCCGGCTCCAGACCTACACCATCAGGTCCAAGAGCTAGCTAAAAGCGTTGCTGCGCTAACCCGAACTGTGCAGTCTTTACAGGTTTCCACTCCAGGGAAGATCCAGCTGGCATCCGGACCGGAGGACATCCCGTGGCGTCGACCAAGGAGGACCCCACCGGCCAGAGGAAGACCCAGTGACCGATACAGCGAGGACGGACGACCCATCTGCCGCCGCTGCAATCAACCCGGACATATGGAAAGGTACTGTTCTTTAAACGGGCACAACCTGGGGTAGAGGGCCAACCCCCAGGAAAAAGATCACCAGGCCCATCGAACTGGCGCGACAGATATGTGGGAGGACGTCCAGTCTTGCCTGTGGTACTGGATGGCATTCCCATGAGTGCCCTACTGGACACCGGGTCACAGGTCACCACCATCCCGTACGTGCTCTTCAAGCAGTACTGGAATGACTCGGATATTACCCGCTACCCTGACGACGACTTGAGTATCATCGCCAGCAATGGTCAGCCCGTGCCACAGATCGGATTTAAAGAGGTGACCATCAAAATTGGTAGAGTCGAACTGGCCGCACAGGGACTGATCATTGTAGATATTGACAAACATGAGAGTCACCCAAAAATAACTCTAGGAACTAATGTAATTGAAAATTGTCTTGCAGAGGTGATTTTCCTTTTACAGCAGGTTGCCAAGAATGCCAGCTCCGGCGAGCAGCGGGTGCTCCAGAAAGAGATCCGGGCACTGATGCAACGGCAACAAGTGGAACTCTCCGGCGGTGAGATTGGTAGCGTAAGAATGTGTGACCCTTTTCCTATTGCCATGCCCCCAAAAAGTGAAATGATGATTTGGTGCCGGGCAGCTATTGGTCTGAGAGGTAGAGATTACCAGGCAATGGTAGAACCAGTTTACTCAGACAGTAGGCCCACCATTTTGACAGCACGGGGGGTGGTCAATGTACGCCATGGGAGGGTGCCCGTTCGCATAATAAATATCGGGGAGAGGGAAGTGTACCTGCCCCGGTATGCCACGCTAGCCAAATTATATACCACTAATCAAAATTCTATACAATCTGTGGAACCCTTGCCTCCATCTCACCCGGAGGAAGGTAACGGCTCTAAGAAAGACATGGAGGACTGGTGTCAGCAACTACATCTGGGTACTGACTCCACTCCCTCACACCAGAAACAAGGAGTCTATCGGGTGGTTCAAGAGTATGAGAGAGTGTTTAGTAAACACCCGTTAGACTTCGGGCGAGTCAAGGGGGTAGAACACCGCATCCCCACGGGAGATCATCCTCCCATAAAAGAGAGGTATCGACCCGTACCCCCTGCACATTACCAACACGCCAAGGGGATGCTTAGAGACATGAAGGAGGCTGGGGTAATCCGGGATAGCTGTAGCCCCTGGGCAGCCCCACTAGTTTTAGTCAAAAAGAAAGACAACACCATGAGGATGTGTGTAGATTACCGGAAAATCAACCGTATCACACATAAGGATGCGTACCCCTTACCAAGGATAGAGGAGTCATTGGCTGCTTTAAGATCTGCTAACTTCTTCTCTACCTTGGATCTCACTAGCGGGTACTGGCAGGTTCCTGTAGCAGAGGCGGACCGGGAGAAGACCGCATTCACCACCCCGATGGGACTTAGCGAGTTCACCTGCATGCCGTTCGGACTCTGCAACGCCCCAGGAACCTTCCAACGATTAATGGAGTGCTGTCTGGGCCACAGAAACTTCGAGACGGTCCTGTTGTACCTGGACGATGTCATCGTATACTCCAAAACTTATGAGGACCACCTGAAACACCTGGCGGAGGTGTTCGAAGCTCTGGCGAGTTACGGCCTAAAGGTGAAACCCACCAAGTGTCACCTCCTGAAACCAAAGGTGCAATACCTGGGACACGTGGTGAGCGCTGACGGAGTGGCTCCCGACCCCGATAAGATCACCGCAATCAAAGGATGGCCAAGCCCTTCCAGCGTAAAAGAAGTGCGGCAGTTCCTAGGGTTGGTAGTCTACTACCGAAGGTTTATTCCCGGTTTCACCAAAAAGGCGGCGCCTATGCAGGACCTCCTGATAGGCCAGTCCCGGAAGGCCAAGAACCAGAAGCCGCCCTTCAAATGGGAAGAGCTAGAGGAAGAGTCCTTCCGCCAGCTGAAGATGGCCCTCACGGGGGATGAAATCTTGGCGTATCCGGACTATAGCCAGCCCTTCATCCTCTACACCGACGCCAGTAACGTCGGGCTAGGAGCCGTACTGTCCCAGATTCAGCAGGGGAAAGAGCGAGTAATCGCCTATGCCAGCCGAAAACTGCGACCCACCGAAAGGAATCCCGAGAATTATAGCTCATTTAAGCTAGAGTTCCTGGCCGTGGTATGGGCAGTCACCGAGCGCTTTAAGCATTACCTCGCTTCTTCCCGGTTCACCGTATACACGGATAACAACCCGCTGACACACCTGGACACGGCAAGACTCGGTGCCCTGGAGCAGAGGTGGATGGCCCGTCTGTCCAACTACGAGTTCACAATTAAATACCGGGCAGGGCGCTCCAATACCAACGCGGACGCCCTGTCCAGGATGCCCAACCTGCCGGACGGAGGAGAAGATCCGGAGGGACTGGAAGAAGTTGAACTCCCTGCGTTCCACCGTCATGGGACTATCCAGTATTCCCACCGGGTAAGGAGTAAGCAGGCTGCTACGTTGAACCCCTTACCTCACTACAACTGGGCGGAAACGCAAGACAGCGACCCTGCCGTCCGACTGGTGAAGGAGATGCTGACTCGCCCGGAGGCTAGCCTGGAATCAGACGCTCCAGAGGAAGCCAAACAACTATGGGCAGAGAAGAGTCGACTGTTCCTTTACAAGGGGAAGTTGTGCCGCAGAATGGTTAACTCCAGGACGCATGAACTACTCTGGCAAGTAGTGGTGCCACGAAGAGACGCAGCCATGGTGATGGAGGCATACCACGACGGAGCTGGACACTTCGGGTGGAAAAAGCTGGAGTTCCTGCTGCGCGAGCGGTTCCACTGGGTAGGCATGAGGGGAACCATCGAGAAGTGGTGCAGAGACTGTGGCCCGTGCAATCTGAGAAGGAAGGACCGGGCCAGCCAGAAGACTCCCCTGCAGTCCATCGTCACCCGGCAACCGTTGGAACTGGTAGCCTTGGATCATGTAAAACTGACCCCCAGCAGAAGTGGCTACGTCTACGCGTTAACCATCGTGGATCATTACTCCCGGTTTCTGGTTGTCGTCCCCGTCAAGGACTTAACGGCTCGAACAGCAGCTAGAGCCTTCCAGCAGCACTTTTGCCGTCCACACGGGTACCCGGACCAAGTGCTGACGGACCAGGGACCTGCCTTTGAAGCGGAGGTCTTCCAGGAATTCTGCAATCTGTATGGCTGCCGGAAGATAAGGACGACACCCTACCATCCGCAAACTAATGGACTTTGTGAGAAAATGAACCAGGTGGTAATGGATCTTCTAAAAACGTTGCCCCTGGAAGAACGCAGTCTGTGGCCTGAGAAGTTGCCCGATCTGGTGGACCTATACAACCACATCCCGGTAGGTTCCACCAACTGTACCCCGGCTTACCTAATGAGGGCAAGACCTGGTAAGTTACCTGTTGACCTGGAAATGGGAGTCCTGACGCCCGAGGACACTTCACCAGAAACAGACTGGGACACAGAGAGGCAGCAGCAGTACCGGAAAGTACAGGAGAGCGTGGAGCGAAGTCTCTGTCAGGCTAGGGAAAGACAAGAGAAGACTTACAACCAGTATGCTCCCGCTGTTCCCCTGGTACCCGGAGAGCAGGTCTTGAAGAGGAAGAGACGGCTCCACAAGTTGGACGACCAGTGGGAGAAGGACCCGTACACCGTACTGCCCTCAAGCCACGAGAACCCGAAGGTCTGTACCATCAGTAAAGACGGAGGGGAAACCACAGCCATTGTATCCCGGGACCACCTGAAGAAGTGCCCCGAACAACTGAGGAACCCTGAGGAGGAACAGGAAGACCATCGACCCGTGGAAGAAAGGGAAGATATGGTTAGTACCGTGCTCGGGGACTTCCCTCGGTCTTGGACTCAAGTCAATGGTGCAGTTGTGGTACCCGTACTCACCTTCCTCCAACCATCATCCCAAGAACCTACGGAGCAACGGGTAGAGCTGGAAGAGCAGCCGGTCCAGGAGGCAGAAGACTCCACCCAAGCGGAACAGGAGAATCCACCCTCTGCTTATAGTGAGCCTGCCGTACCCCTAGTGAGACAAAGAGCCGGTAGACAGCTGCCCAGTTTACCCTTGACAGCTCCTACACCCTGTAGTTCAGGGCCAGACAGTCAGCTCCGTAGGTCCACTAGGGCCACTAGAGGCCAGTTACCCGCACGTTGGAGGATCTAAATGTTTAAGTTGTTTTACAATGTTTACCTGTTTATTGTTGCTTGTGTGTAATTTTGTGTTTCTAGTTGTTTTTAGGAGTCTTCGGTGGATTTGCCGGGAATCCTTTGTATATAGTTGGAGCGTAACCCAGGATGGACTAGAGACTGTTAAGGACTCGGGGTAGGACAGACCCCTACCTGGTTACGTCTCCCTGTGTTGGTGAAATGGACACCTTTGCTTTTCTTCAAAGACTGCACCCGGTTGCGGACATCCGTGACCATCTTATGTGTTTTTCTTATTGTGTTGTTATTGTTATACTTTGTTATGTTTTTCTAAATGTGTTTAGTCCCGGAGTACTAAATTTCACTAGGGGGGAATGTGGCACCCCAGGGGTCTGGTTTTCCACAGTAATGTAATGTTATGTCTGAGAGCAGGTGGGAGGTCCTTTGGTCAGGGATCCTGTGCATGCCACACCTCCTGCCCAGTCTTGGGAGGGGAAGAGCTTCCCCTGTAAAAACCCGGGGCTGAGGCAGGGAGAGTCAGACAAGGAGAGTGGAGACAAGAAGCAGCATAGGAAACAGCAGAGTTCCAAGGAGTCAGGGGCTGGCAGCTGCAGCGCTCGCCCTGACTAAGAAGATTCTTTACCGGACCCGGAGTCCGAGGCTGTGGGGACTAACTTCTACCCAGCAGCAGAATCCGTCAGGCAGGGGATTTCAGGTCCTCTGGCCCAGAAGCCCGAAGGCACGGTCACACGCGTGGGACCAGCACCGCCATCGTGGAGCGGAAGCCATTAGAAGGCCCCGAGTCACCGGCCATACGGGTGAGCACCACACGGTACACTCAGGGACGTGGGCTACTTACATCAGCTTCTAGCAAGGTAGCCAGAAGAGTACAGTCAGTTTGTGAGGCCTACAACTACGCCTGGCCAGGGGAGATCCCATCTGCTCAAAGACTGACCAGGCCCCGTTTGCTAGCAAGTACTCCGGGAGGGTCTATCGTTGTTACCAGTAAAGACCCTGAACTACACCGTACCGTCTCTGAGTGGTTCCTGCTACCCCCATCATCCACGTCGGCTGCCCTGAGGCCATACCCCTCCCGTTGGGGGTTATACTATCACGCTGCACAATCCTACCACCGGCCTCAGCGGTCTGCCCTGCAGCAGCAGCTCCCTGGCTGCACTCAACGGGTGGCGTAGTCATCAACCATTTTCTACCGCTAACAGACTGCCGTCCAGTTTGACTCCCTGGGCACGGACCGGGTCACCGCCACGAGACTACAACCCTAAACAGATCCGGCTCCGGGTAAGCTCCCGCGTGCGCAACGCAGCGCGACACAGGCCCAGGGGCGCGTCAATAGTATATCCTAGGTCACATAGTAAAAGGATATAATCCTAAATAATAAAAGCCAATATAGGCATTCCCAAGATAATGACCTTTTGGTATATACATATATCAAGGGATGTATTATATCCAAGTAGGTTAATTCCCAAGTAACAATAATGTTGCATTGGATTCATTCATACCTGGTATATATTGTCTGCACGTCTTGCAATAGCTCTGGGCTCGGTGGTCCTACTCCTAGTGTGGCGCTCACCCCATCATGCTGCTCTCAGAATAGCCAAGAAAAACCTGCTGACAGATTCCCTTTACAAATAGCTGAAATGGCTCCTAGATACCAGAGAAGGAAAACTTTATTAAAACGGTTTTGTTTCCTAAATAGAAAAGCAAATTAAACACCACTGGATAATGTGGTGTGTGAAACCGTCCATTGGATTGCTGTTTCGGGTGGGCTCAGGAGCAGAGCCCCCATCCTACACAGCCGACATCTTGCTGTAACAGCAGCGGCCAGAGCGGAGCGTGAATCACTGCTGTTTAACCATTTATATGCCGTCAATCACTGATGACAAGTTAAATAGCGCAATCGCCGGTACGCTATGCAATGTTACTAGAATTTTTTTTTTTACTTTTCCATCTCCTTGAATTACTTGTTGTGGTTTGCGGATCCATTGACTGGCCAAGTGGAAGGGCTGCAGCCGATCATTCATGTACGTAGCAGATACACATTTCCATGTGTAAATAGGCCCTTATAGAAATCAATCAATAGAACGTATACCTGGATATCTAGGTTTATTCTTTGCATACATTTAAAGAGGTATAAGTCATGGCATATTACTAGGATGTCATTCTTGGGGGTCTGACAGCCTAATTTAGAAAGAAGTGGATGCATTATTTTCCCCTCACCCATTACAACACACCTTGAGAGAGGGATCCGCCCCACCAAGGACAGGAAACCGTCTGAAATAAAAGGGCGGTACCTCTCCCTTGCTTCAGTTGGTTTCCTGTCCTTGATGGGAACCTGTCTGAAGAAGGGTGTCTTCTTACCTGGGCCCGTTCCGGTGTGGAAGTGCGGGCACCTGCCTGTGCACCGGGTTCCGGGTCCCAGAAGCGCCGTTCGCGGTTCCCTGGAGCCGTGTTCGAGCAGGCGCATGCGGTTATGAGGGCTCCGGCTCCCCGCAGACCGCTGCGCTGTCCTCTCCCTGCCGCAGGCTCCTGGGTGGTCGCACGCTGGGAGCAGTGTCTTCCGGGTATGACGCGCCTGACGTCACGGCGCGGTGCACGCTTGGAGAGGCGTGCCCGATGACGTCGGGGGCTGCACCCGGAACCAAGATGGCGGCGCCCTGTAAACGCTTGCCGGCCGTTTTTTTTCAAAGATCGGCCGGTGGGTGTCAGGAGGGGGGAGGACACATGGACCGGAGGAGGTCCGGATGTGCCCTATTTAAGGTGGGGGCCTCCTGACAAGCGCTGCTTATACTCAAGCTCGGGTGTAGCAGCTATGGCAGACCAGGACAGCTAGGTGCAGCAGCAGCTGACCCCTCCACCGCATCAACGCCAGCGGAAGAAGCAGTCGGACACCTCGCACACGGACAGCCGCTCCAGCAACCGCAGCGGCAGCAGGAGGAGTAAGGTGTCGGACGCTTCAGGGCCATCCAGAAGGGATTCATCTTATGTCCCGCCACAGCCTCAAAATCCGGTACCCTTTTGTGACTTCAGGGGTGAGTGATCTTCGTGAATGTCACTTAATAGTAATGGAAAGTTATTATGTCCTTCATTCCTTAGGAAGAAGAGTAGCGGCAAAAAGAACCCACTGGGTTTGTTCCTTATGCCAGGCCCCCCTTTCCATAGATTGGCAGAAACAGCTTTGTGCAAGCTGTATTAACCAAACGATAGCGGAGAGCACCCCGGATTTCGCTTCTAATTTGAGGACCGTAATCCGTTCAGAGGTGCAGGATTCCCTGTAAGGCTTACTAAAGTGGAAAAAGAGATCCCATAAAGATATCTCCTCTGACTATGATTTATCCTCCCAGTCAGAGGATCTTTGCCTCGGCATCCTCCTCTTCATCAGACAGTGGTAGGCCCTGTTTCCCTATTGAGGATACTGACAAGTTGGTCAGAGCGGTCAGATCTACCATGGGGTTGAGGGAGGAGAAGGCAGCCAGGTCCCTGGAAGATATGTTCGCAGGCCTGGAGGAAAAAAAGACGCTCCTTTCCAGTGAATCCCCAAATTCAGACCCTTATAGACCTGGAATGGAGGAAGCCGGAGAAATCAGGAGTATTGTCCTCATCCTCTAAAAGGAGGTACCCCTTCGAGGATAATGTCTCTGAGTCCTGGGACAAAATTCCTAAAGTTGGCGGGTCTGTCGCCCGATTATCCTAAAGATCGTCCCTACCCCTGGAAGATTCGGGCAGTCTAAAGGATGCTCTGGATAAGAAGGCAGATTCCTTCCTGCGTCACACCTGTGAAGCAGCAGCAGGGGGCCTGAAGCCAGCGGTAGCAGGCACTTGTGTCGCTAGGTCACTTATGGTGTGGCTTCAGCAATTAGGAGACCAGCTAAAGGATAAAAAGATGTCCAGAGATAAAATCCTCTCCAATCTGCCTTTGCTACAAGCAGCATCTGCTTTTTTGGCCGACTCCTCAGTGGATTCAGTTAAACTCGCTGCCAGGTCTGCAAATTTGTCTAATGCTGCCAGACGAGCCCTGTGGCTCAAGGGTTGCCCGGGAGACCTACAATCTAAGCATAAGCTTTGTTTTCTTCCTTGTGATGGTAAACTTTAGTTTGGCCAAAAACTGGACGAGTTTTTGGAGAAGGCTGGCGACAGAAAGAGAGGTTTCCCAGGGTTCACGGGGGAAACAAAAAGGTCCTATTTTCGGAAGAAGAGATTTAACCAAGGTCGCCCTCCGGGATAAAGGAAAAGATGGGAGCCCAGATCTAAAAAGGACTCTGGTTACATGCTTGGAGGACCATCCTCCAGTTCCAAAAAATCTCCCCAATGACGCGAGGCTAGAGGTCGGGGGAAGGCTTTCCCATTTTATCCCAGCTTGGGAAGCCATCACTTCAAATCCCTGGGTGTTTGATATCATAAAGAACGGCCTAAAGATACGCTTCTGTCAGGTCCCTCACCGAACCTTCATGATCACCTCCAGGAGGAAGTCCAGGGAGGAGCAGATGGCTCTAGAATCAGAGGTATTAGACTTAGTCAACAAGCAGGTCCTTCACGAAGTTCCAGTTTCACAATGGGGAGGGGATTTTATTCCCCCCTGTTTGTGATAAAAAAAACCAAATGGGTCCTTAAGGACCATTGTCAACCTCAAAAGTCTAAATCAGCTGATAATCAACCAGACTTTCAATATGGAATCAGTGAACTCTGCAGTGAAACTCTTACACCACAATTGTTTCATGGCAGTCATCTACCTAAAAGATGCCTACTATCACGTCCCAATCCATCCAGACTACCGGAAGTACCTAAGGGTAGCCCTGTTCATCCAAGGTCAATTGAGACATTTCCAATTCACTGCCCTACCTTTTGGACTCTCGATAGCACCGAGAGTATTTACAAAGGTTATAGCGGAGGTGACAGCTTTTCTCCGAATCAAGAACGTGGTGATTGTTCCCTATCTGGACGACTTTCTGATAATAGGGAAATCGGAGGACCACTGTTCCTCTCAACTTTTAGAGGTCCAGACAGCTTTATATCACCTGGGGTGGTTAATAAATATTCAAAAATCAAAGCTATCCCCCTCAAGGACTCAGATCTTTCTGGATTTGACCCTAGATTCCCAACGCCAATCCTGTTTCCTCCCGGAAGACAAGGTTTGCAAAATAATCAGCCTGGTCTCAAGGGCAATAAGGTCTCCCGTGATGTCCTTGAGAGAAGCAATGTCCCTACTAGGCTCCATGACTTCCTGTCTCCCGGCAGTCAAATGGGCCCAGAGTCATATGAGGCTTCTTCAGTGGGAGGTCCTGTCGGCTCAGAAATCCTTCAACGGACATATAGGAAAAAAAACTCTCCGTCTTTGGAGACAGTAAACTCCCTCTCCTGGTGGACAAACAGGGAGAATCTGACCGCAGGCTTACAATGGTCCAAACCAGTCGACCACACAATTACAACAGATGCAATTGGCTCCTGCTGGGGGTGTCATCTGGCAGAGTTCTCAGTTCAGGGGCTCTTACTACGTCACGAAAAAGAAGCGTCATCAAACCTAAAAGAGCTTTTGGCCGTGGAGAAATCCTTGATAAGCTTCCTTCCCCACATACAGGGTCGCCATGTCCAGATCAGGTCCGACAATCGGACGACAGTGGCATATATAAATCACCAGGGAGGAACAAGATTTCACTCCCTTATGGTAGTGGCAAACAGGATCCTGCATCTAGCAGAACAACATCTCCCATCCCTCAGTGCTCTTTTCATCCGGGGGTATAAAATTCAAGAGCAGATTTCCTCAGTCGCCACACTTTAAGACAAGGAGAGTGGCCTCTAAACCCGATAGTCTTCCAAAAGATTATCCAGATATGGGGGTCACCGGACATATATTTGTTCGCCACCAGGGCGAACAGGAAGGTGGAGAGATTCTGTTCACTAAATCCAACAGAGAATCCCTATGCTGTAGACGCTCTCCACATTCCCTGGAAGTTCAGGAAGGCCTACGCCTTTCCACCGATAGTGATGATCCCGGCAGTTGTGAGGAAAATTCGGGAGGAGGGGGCGAGGATAATCAGATCCCTGGGTCCTGCCTGACAGGCCGGACCTTCTCATCCAGGGGCCAATGTTCCATGCACAAGCCAAAGGTTTCCATCTGGCGGCTTGGAATTTGAGAGGTTGTTACTGAGCAATAGGGGGTTTTCACCAGGCCTAGTTTCTACCCTGTTGGGTAGTTGAAAGCCCATAACAACTAAAATTTATTCCAGAATCTGTTGAAAATTCCTGGATTTTATAGACTCCCCATTGTCGGATAAACCTCCAGTTAGAGAAGTCCTAGAGTTTTTACAAAAGGGACGTGACCTAGGGTTGGCTACGGGAACACTTAAAGTTCAGGTGTCCGCCCTAGGGGCGATCTATAATTGTAACCTGGCAGGGAACAGATGGGTCTCTAGATTCATTAAATCCTGTTCCAGAGCTAAGCCAGTTCGGGCTCTTCCTCCCTGGGACCTGAATTTGGTTTTAAATGCACTCTCTGGCGACCCATTTGAACCCCTGCAGGTTATCTCTCCAAAGATCCTCACCCTCAAAACCATCCTCTTTGTGGCCCTAACGTCGGCCCGTAGGGTGAGTGACCTGCAGGCCCTTTCTGTTGATCCCCCATACACCCAAATTCATGATGACCGGGTCGTCCTGCGTACAGATCCATCGTACCTTCCAAAAGTTGTATCCAGATTCCACTGTAATCAGGAGATTGTACTTCCCTCTTTCTGCAGTAACCCTAAAAACCCTGGGGAGGTTAGGTTCCAAAATCTAGATGTTAGAAGGGCATTACTACAGTACATAGACATGGCCTTTCAGGGGAGTAGGAAAGGTCACGGGGTATCAAAGGGAACTATTGCTAGGTGGCTTAGGGAGGCCATTTGTCTAGCTTATACATCTACAGGTGTTCCGGCACCGGACGGTATTAAAGCTCATTCCACCGGAGCTGTTGCAACCTCCTGGGCAGAGAGAGCAGATGTCTCGATTGACCAGATATGTAAAGCTGCTACTTGGTCTGCACCATCCACCTTCTATAAGCACTATCAGTTGGATCTATCCTCCTCTGACCTTACCTTTGGGAGAAGGGTACTTCAGGCGGTGGTCCCTCCCTAGGGTGCTCATATTTTCCAAAATTCTCTCAAGGTGTACTGGCATGGGTGAGGGGAAAACACCAAGGTTACTTACCGGTAGCCAATCTTTCCTGAACCCATGACAGCACCCGTAGTCATCCCCCCCCCCCCTGTCTTTCTCACGCCCTGGTGAAGCACTTTACATTTTGGGTGATATATATATATAGTAGGTGTTGGTTATGTGTCTAACCTTTTCTGGAGGTCCTCTCAATGCTCTGTAATCCAACTGAAGCGAGGGAGAGGTACCGCCCTTTTATTTCAGACGGTTTCCTGTCCTTGGTGGGGCGGATCCCTCTCTCAAGGTGTGTTGTCATGGGTTCAGGAAAAACCGGCTACCGGTAAGTAACCTTGGTGTTTTTTTTCACGCTCCCAATTTAACAATTTGAGTACAGTTGGATCTATTGGGTTTTTTTGCACTATGGGTGGGTGGTTGGGAGCACAGCTGTGCAGGAAAAAAAAAAGCTTATAGGTTCTCAATTCGTTCATTCTTGGGATCGGTGGCGGAACCAGAGGTCGGACCATCACCAATCAAGATATTATATCCCTTCACACTCATCATTGCTCCCAATTAACAATTTGAGTACGTGCATATTTTTTTAGGGTATTTTTGTGCAATGGGTGGGAGCACAACTGTGCAGGAAAAAAAAGCTGATAGGTTCCCCATTCCTTCATTCTCAGAATCAGTGGATGGAACATCGCCAATCACAATATTATATCCTTCTCACTAATCGTTGCTCCCAATTATCAATTTGATTACGGTTATACCTATTGTTTTTTTAGGGTTTTTTTTTTTGCACTGTGGGTGGGTGGTTGGGAGCACAGCTGTGCAGAAAAAAAAAAGCTGATAGGTTCCCCATGCCTTCATTCTCAGGATCAGTGGTGGAACCAGAGTGTGGATCATCTCCAATCAAAATATTATATCCTTCACACTCATCGTTGCTCCCAGTTAACAATTTGAGTACGGTTGAACCCATTGTGGTTTTTTAGGGTTTTTTTTTTTTTTGCACTATGGGTGGGTGGTTGGAAGCACAGCTGTGCAGGAAAAAAAAAAGCTGATAGGTTCCCCATTCCTTCATTCTAAGGATCGGTGGTCAGACCATCGCCAATCACAATATTATATCCTGGCAATATGCCATAATATTATATACGGAGTTGTCCTCCTGGCAGTTGCCGTGATCCTCTATTCCTTACCTGCTACCTCTATACTGTATATGAAATGACAATATGTGAGAAATATTAATAATGTTGCTCTCATTTTCTAAAAAAAACAGGTTGGAACACAAACTCTCAATTAGTTGTTTTTTTATTTGTTTACCAATCTAAAATGTCCACTTTGAGGCACCAGAGATAAATGCTGGCATATAATGTACAATGCTCCCGTCCCTAGCAGTTGGCGTGTATCAGGCGACATCGCAGGATCTTCAAGTAGCTGTCAATCTTGTGGGAATCTCTGCGGAAACACTGAAGCAAGTGGTAGACGGGGAACACGTAGGAATCGCCCTGTGGTGCCGTTACATCGATTGGTCCAAACCACTGGGGGTAAACGTGTTCTAGATCAGTCAGCATCTGCAATAAACAATGGGTGAATGTGGGTGTAGAATTTGGTTGGAGTAAAGGTACAATCTAACACTACAATTATCCAAACGTTGTGCCTATTACAGCATTACCACCAGTCACAAGCAAACTCAATATCTTCCTAAAAGGAAAAATATTGTGGATGGACATGCTTTCTAAAAGGGAATCTGTCAGCAATATGATGTAGGTGCTGAGACCCTGATTCCAGCGATGTGTCACTTACTAGTCTGTTTTTAGCTGTTTCGATACAATAAGTGTTTTATCAGAAGGAGATTATCACTACAGGACTAGGGGTCTTGTGCTTCCTAGTCAACCTGCTCTAATACAATCAACAGTGATCGTATCAAAATGACAGCATGCAGACCAACAAGTGACATATCGCTGGAATCAGAATTTCTGCCCCTACGTCATGCTGCTCTTGGATTACATAAAAACCTGTTGACAGATTCCATTTAAAGAGAATTTATTGTTACACTTATTGCCGCTTCTCAGCAACTCTACTTTTTACTTAGTCAGTTCCGCTTTGGTTTATACTCGTACCATATAGCCTAAATTCATGACCTACGTGAAGGAAGAGAGGATGTGTGTGATAATAATGCTGCTTACTCTCCAGAGATCCTGTCTATTCCTCCTTGAAGAATCCTGGTGTGTTCCTCAGCTTCTGTCACTTTTTTCTCCATGTTATTTGGCGCCCCCATGGACAAGTACTGCAGGGGTTGGGTCCAAGAGCGCAATCATTTCTTTCTAAGGCTCAGCAAGTCTTCGTGCTGTGGAAGCAGTAGACATCAGTTAGGAGGGATATCAGGCTGAGAACATATAGAAAATCATATGCCGAAAAGGGAATGTACCAGAAGTTGTGGATGCAAGAAAGTGCCCATGATTCCGCTCCTCCGGGTCACACGAAGTGATGCAATACCCAGTGGTTGGTTAAGAATCCATTTATTTAGAAGCTAAAATAAGAGGCGTTTCCTGGACGTCCTGTCCACTTCATCAGTGCATAGCTTGTGTCCGGTATAGCAAGGAGTGGACATATATATACAAAAAATGTGAAAACAACTGGCGCCAAAACAATGTGGCCGTTAAGGCAGAAAAATACAATCAATAAAAAGGCAGAAATTTGAGTATCCATCAATGTATATATGCATCGGGAATAAAATATTGCTAGCATGATTAAAAATTAATTAAAAACCGATATAGTTCAATGCAAAAAAAATATAATAAATAATTAAAATATATAGATAATTCCTGAAGCAGGAATTGAACCTGGTGTATTGCAATCAAATGGATCATGTTTAGATCTTAATCATGGTACAACCCTCTAAGCCACGGGTGCTCATGTATATTGTGATTGATCTTGTTCTGATAGGAGGTAATAAACGGATATTAGACGATATATCTAACTTATACCTACATACTAAACAAAATAATTTTAATTCTTCTTATAATAGAATATGTGATCGTATCGGCAACATGAATAATTTCTTTAGGAGTGTGTCCGTATTATCGGTGTAGTACTAGAGAATAGTCGTGCGCATTAATGTCCACTAGGTGGTATGATGAGCACTGAAAGTGTCCTAGGGAATGGTGCAGACTACTGAGAACAGAACGCAATGATCATAAGAAGAAAGGAAACTGAACTCAGTGAAACCCTGGATCGGGACAGTGGATCAAGAACAAGCCAAGACACATGTTCCTGACCATGTAGAGGTCAATTATATTTGTCAGTGCTTTCAAATAAAAACCTCTGATATTTCATTGAGACCCCAAGGTTTCCAAGTATTTAGTTGATCTATCCAGTATATCTCTTTCCTATTGAGACCCTGAATTCTATTGGGAGTGGTGCATGGAATATGCTCTATGGGCAGGATTTTAAGACACCCAAAGTCTTTATTGTGATGGATTGCCATATGTCGTGATAAACCATGTTTTAAAAAACCTGTAGCGACATTATGCCTATGAGAATTTAGTCTTTTATGAAAGGGTTGCATAGTTCTACCGCCATATTGCTTGGGACATGTGCATTCAATCAGATATATGACAGAATCAGTGTCACAGGACATATTACTATTTATTGTGAAGCGTTCATTGCTTGATGTGGATGCAGAAGTGTCGGCTCCATGAGTAATATTCATGCCGCACATGCCGTTCTTTTTGCCACATCTGGTGATGGTTTTATTCTTATTATTGATCTTGCTACAATCTAGAGTAGAAAGGGTGTGTATCCTACGGGGGGCTCAAATGTTCCTTAGAGTGGGGGCTCTCCTATACACAATGGAGGGTTTTTCTGGGATAATCTTCTTGAGTATCGGATCATTTAACAGAATATGCCAATTCTTCTGCAGAATATCTCTAAATGATTTATGCTGAAAATTCTATGTAGTGATGAATTTTACACAGCGCTCATAGGACATTTTATCTGAATTAGATTTTAATAGAAGTGAATTCTGGCTACAGGTGTCCCTTACCCTTTCACATGATTCGCCAACAAGATTTTTGGGATAGCCCTGTTGTAGAACTTTCTGTTTCAGCATACCTGATTGCTCTGAAAAATCATTTTCAGAAGTGCAATTCCTTCTGATCCTCTGAAATTGATTAAAAGGAATATTACGCAGCCATTTCTGGTAGTGGCCACTGCTGTAGTGGATGGAACTATTCGCATCCACTTGTTTAAAATAAGTCTTGGAGCAAATCCTATTGTTCTCTATAAATAAGGTCAGATCCAGAAAATGAATACTGGTGTTATTTGTATCGGAATTGAAGGAAATACCCCAGCAGTTGTTATTTAGAAAACTGGCAAGGGCTGAGGGTTCTGCGATGTCCTTATTAAGAATGAAAATTAAGTCGTCAATGTATCTTTTGTAAAATATAATGCCTTCCCAAAATGGACCCCCATAGATGAACACCAGTTCAAATATGCCCATGAAAATATTAGCGAACGTAGCTGCGACCTTTGACCCCATCGCGGTCCCTTTGATCTGATGGTAAGTGTGTTGGAGGAAAGTGAAATAATTGTTATTAAGGATGAAAGATAACCCAGATAGAATAAATGATTTGTGGGAGGACGACAGGCCGGTGTCTTTGGAGATCATATGTTCAACACATAATAAACCAATTTCCCAATCAATATTGGTGTAAAGGGATGTAACATCAAGGCTTAAAAATACAAATGATTCTTCCCATTGGATGTCCTTAGTAAGGTTGATGAGGTGGCTGGAGTCACGAAGGTAACTCCTCAACCTTTTAACATGGGGCTGAAGGAGAACATCAATGTACTCTGCATGTGTTGTAGATTGGCCATGCAATACACCAATAATATCACATGATCACGTTCTGTACGTGGACCGGAAATACATGTCCCACTGAGCACAATTCCCAGTATGTTGTATAGGGGGCGCTGTGCCAGGCCAGGATTTCCCCTCCTCGATGCAGTGTCCTACAGTGTCCTACATCTTCTCCAGTACAGCTGCTCACAGATTAACCTTGGAATAAACCCGCAGCGTCCCTAATCCCTCCCCACTCACAATGTCGCTGATTACTGGACACACGGTCCCGGGATGGACGTCGTGACTTACCAGGGTCAAGAATCAATGGAGAAAAGACGACTTCATGGGAATGGGACCTGTTGTTAATTAAGTGCCAGGTTTTTATGTTTTGTTTGTTTGTTTTTTTTACGTATTATTATCTATATTAAAGTCTTGCAAATTTTCACACTGGCAATCATTGTACAGGAGGAGGAGGAGAAGGTGAGCTGTGACATCACCTATTGTGAATGGTGGATCCTGTGTTATCTACTGTATATAGAGGTGTTATCAGTCATTGTACAGGAGGAGGTGAGCTGTGACATCCTCTACTGTGAATGGTGGATCCTGTGTTACCTATGTGTGAGTGTGACGCTGACCGGCCGTGACGCTACTTCTGGTTTGCCGGCGGGAATGCCGCCGCATTCAAACCGCTGCCACGACTGAACTTGCACAACTATAAAAAGACCACATCTCCCCCTGCCACTATATTTAACCCCCTGGAATAAGCTAAATTGCAAAACGCGCGTCAGGGCCTGTACCACATCTTCAGGTAGTATCTCTTACTCTCTGCACTATGCAGCTATGTATTAATCTGTTTTAATTTCTACCCTGCCCAGTACCTTTCTGCACTATATTCAGCACGTTTTTCTTAAAGCTATTGGTCTCGCGACCTATTCTTATGAATTTACAGTATATATTGCTCAGACCTTATTTGTGTCTAGCAGGATTGTTTTCCGCTTAAGTACATTGCTATGTCCTCAATATATGTGCAGTCTGGGTACTCCACTGTGTAATTATCACACGATGTTAAGCACTTTTCTATCCTTCTACTTGTAGTTCTAAAAATGTAATTATTGTAATTTATGCTCATTATTGAATCATTGGTTGCATACCATTTCTTTGCAGGAATTTTTCCCCACTCTTACTGGACTTGTTCTCCGTGAAATACGTCTTAGGGCAGCTTATACATGCAAACTTTAATAGGAGTTGTTAATAGAAAATGAATTAATCTGTGCTGCTATAACTATACACAAATAGTGCTTTGGCTCCTCCATGTGGATCAGTTTGGTACTGCCAGTGGATGTGATTAATCCTGCTTGGTTTCCCCTTGTTTTAAGTATGTTTTATACATCTTGGTTTTGATTAATAAAATACTGTGTATGTTGATTCTGGGTGGCATTTGTTTCCATTCCTTTATAGGTTTTTGCAATTATTTGGAGGTGCCATGACAATATGGGCCGTTTCTAGGTTAAATCTATTTGGAAGAGAAGCCATTGAGGTGACCATATCAGTTGTCACCCAGCTTTCCCAGGACCTGATAAATCCAATGTCCACTGAAAGATTACATGTGCTGAAGATTATAGATGTATAATGGCAGCATCTAGTGGTCAAAGGCGGTATTGCCATTATCATATACTTAAGCCTCATTTACACTTTGCAGTTCAGGACGATCAGGTTACGTGTAGATTTGATTACATTATTCCGAAAGTGACCACTCACCCGTTGCTGGATTCTTAGTAGCGTACGTCTGCCTTCCATTCGGTTTTATCCATTTGCCACCGATAAAATGACCAAAGCTTCGTTCGTGACTGTCAAGCCAGGCCTAGAGAGGGAAAAAAACAAATAAAACCATAAGTATAAAAAGATAAAAATAAAATCATAAAATCAGGGAAAAAAAAAAAAAGACTGATAATGAGAAATCAGGCCTCGCTCGAGAGGCGGCGCGCACTCACCATTCGAGAGGCGGCGCGCACTCACCGCTCGAGAGGCACTTACGGCCAGTGGTGTTGTCACGCCACTGATTCCAGCTGTGCTCTTCCCCATACTGGAGGAAAGAGCTTGTAAGCGCTGCTCTCTTTGCCTTGGAGATCAGTCACCAACGATAGACTGCAGCGGTATCCGGTATCTTAGACAATGAGCCATTAACTATAGAATTAAAAATCCAAGGGTATTTAGCAAAGTTACCCGTTATCAAGAGGACTTTGACATTTTTTGGCCATTGATCATGATGAGAAAAAGCGTTTATTGCCCGCCTTTTGATGGAAACCACGCTTAGAAATGACCAGAGAGGGATTGTTTGGTTTAAAATCTTCTATTGTAAAAGTCGTCTCAAAAATCAGTAATCCACAAGTGAACCCCATGGCAAGTGCTCACTTTTCCTGCAGCGCCACCACAAGCAAAGTGAAGAATTGCAAGTGCTATGTGCAAATGCATATAAATCAATCACATTAGACAAGGTATAGTGCACAGGATTACACATCCAATATAGTCACAAAGAATATAAAGTGCTTATAGTGAAATAGGGAGCAGCAGGTATGACCTGAGTTTGAAAATAATGGCCCCAACGCGCGTTTCACACGATGCCTCTTCCAGGGGGATGGGTATCCTCCCATTTATTTTGAATGATGCTATTGTGGACTTGCTAGCTTTATATGTATAGACGCTAATACCATTTGGAATTACTTAGAACTACTGGCCTATGCATACGCTGCTAACATATGGAGCTTACTCTTGATTTTCACTATAAACTATAACTACTAGTGAACATCAGCTCCCTCCAGTGGTATAGTTTGATATGATCTTTTTTTTTTTTTTTTTAAATTTTGCTAGTTATTTTCCCTTTTTAAAAATATGTTAGCTTTTTTTGGTAATAAAGATTATTATTTCTATGCTACTGGCTGTTTGCTTCCATTAAATTTGTAGGTTGTTGTTGTTTATAGGGAGGTGCCGTATATACTAATTGTGCCTGTAAGTAGGCTTAATGCTCTTAAAATGAACAGGCTGAGCAAGTGACGCACCATGTACTTGACAGTATTACAGCTCCTAGATACGTGGAGCCATCATGTGGGACAGATAGATTGTGGATTACAGCCTCCAGTGATATGGGGGACACGCGCGGCTCGGTCTTATCTTTAGGTCTCTTACACTCTGCAATCACCGAAAATCCACCAGACTGTGAAGGTCAGTGATGAAATACCATGAAGTGCAAACAGATTTTCAACTCCTTCATTCTGATGTTCTTGGGGGTGATGACCCACCGGACTGCGGGGGAGTGACCCCATATAATGAGAGGACAAGGCCAAGGAGGAAGACACAGTGTGTACAGATCATGGGGACTTATCAATGATACCGGGGAGAAAAAACATGGACCAGGGAGCAAGATTGTGACCACTGTAAAAGTCAGCATATATGCAGAGTTAGAAAAAGTTTATTTTTTCAGTAGGAAAAGTTATAAAACTTTTTAAATCACTTTATCAGGGAATTTGTCCTCATTCCTGTAAAAAAAAAAACCATGCTGGACAAAATAAATGAAAAAAAAAATTGTATTTAAATTACTATTTAAAGGGAATCAGAGCAGCATGATGTAGGGGCAGAGAGTCTGGTTCCAGCGATGTGTCACTTATTAGGCTGTTTGCTGTAGTTTCAATTCAATCTGTTTTATCACTTGCACAGCAGTCCAGTTAATTTGTAACTCCACCACTGATTGGCAGTTTGCTGACAGTGTACACAGGAAGCAGCCAATCAGGGGTGTGGGCGGGGTTATATACAGCTCAGCATTCCGAGATCTACAGCAGAGAAAACAGGGATTCTATCATAACTGCACCAAGCAGCTCAGTAAGTGACATCACCGGAATCAGGGTCTCTGCTCCTATATGATGCAGTCCTCAGATTACATAGTAAAACCTGCTGACAGATTCCCTTTAAGGGTAATCTAACAAAAAAAATCTTCATTGTGGCTGCACTGGGACAAGCATATTCATAAAATATTTGCCTTAAAGAACTGAAGATTTTTTTTTTTTTTTAGCTTTGAAGCTGCAGATCAACTTCAGACAAAGGGTTACAAGATGACGCTGGGCTCCTGGAGGCACGAGGATCCTGTTAAAATGTAGCCTGCACTGACTAACAAGAAAGGAACCTTTGTCCATTCCCGGTCATTGTGATGTATAGGGAGCCATGTACACAGGGGAGGCCGCGGCTCCCAGCCAATCCCTGCAGACCTGGGGGGCGAACGCTCTCAAGTCGCCTCCGTCACGCACTGCTATACAATACAGGAGCAACAGCGTTAACTATTTGTGGACGGATTTCAAAATTTTGAAAAACTTGATCAATTCAGGGCCCCATAGAAGGTAAAATCATTATACACTCGCCTCCCGCAGCCGCACCGCTTCAGCATTGTCAGCGCTGCTGCTACCAGTAGTGTCAAGTGACCACTGCAGCCAATGAGCCGTTGCTGATCAGCTGCAGCGCATCAATATTCCGTAAAATCGAACAAAATAGCAAAGGCTGCAGCCAGTCAATGGCCACTGATTGACAGTGTGGTGCCATGTAACTGCTGCTGCCAATCAAAGAGAACAGCAGCGCCGACAATCAGTGATGGAGGCATGGTTGGACCAGGAGGCACGAGACACCTCGTCCTGTAGTGATAATCTCCTGCTGATAAATCACTGATTTTAATGAAAAGGCAAAACACAGCCTAGTAAGTGACACATCGGTGGAATCAGGGTCTCTCCACCCTCATAGTGCTCTCAGATTACATAGCAAAACCTACTGACAAATTACCCTTTAAGAAAAGAGTGGCGATACAAAGTACCTATAAGACAAAACTAGAACTCTTCCAAAATGAAGAGAAACCCGTCAGCTGTTTTGGCATTCTCGTCAGTACAGGGCAAGGCTTTAAATTGGATCTTAGGGGGTACTGCAGACACCACTAGATTGTGAAGAGAAACATGCCAGCAATACTGAAGCAGCCGCCTATAAATGGTGCTTCAATCTTTTTTGAGGAGGCTTTAGCTGTACTTTATACTACATTCACTCACAGTGCACCCGTCTCCAACCAGTGGCAGTATTTTTGCCTTTTGGTGTATACCTTTTTTATCCCCAGGGAGCATTGCCTCGCTTTAAGACTCGGTGCATCAGCTGCTGTTGTCCACACCTTCACCACAAAAGACCCCTGTCCTGGAAAAATAAAGGGGCTCAGTTCCCTCCCCTTCTTTTTTTGACTTCCAAAATGCAATGATCTTGATTGGCCATTTTTTGTTTTTGGAATTAAGGAAGGAAAAGAGCTCACTGATACCAGAGCGGTCCTGTAATAAGAGTCCAGACCTCCTCTGGTATTAATATGAGCACAAACACTGCGCCCCTGCCGGAAGCTTCATGCAGCCGTATATCACCAAGCACAATGCAGAGTGTCGGATGGAGTGGTGTAAAGCCATCACCACTGGACTCTGGAGGAGACGTGTTCTGTGCAGTGACGGATCACACTTCTCTATCTACGTCTGATGGAGGAGTCTGGGTTTGGTGATTCCAGGAGAACACGACGGCTCCTTTCTGATCTTTCTCAAGGAAAGAAGACGCCTCCAGGAAGTCGTGTACAAGTCATGTGCAACAACGAAGAGGAACTGGAGGATTACACAGAGCAAAACCTTACCAAGCCATCACGTGAATCTGATGAGGGAAACAGTCAGCAATCTGTCCTCAACAACCTCCAATCTGACCTCAATCAACATCTGGATCGGAGGTCTACAACTCCAAGAAATGGCCACATCATGGCATGATGGGTGTTATAGTTCCCCAACAGCCTTGAGTTACATATATAGAGAAGGATTCATCTACTGTTGAAAAAAAAATCCCTTGGATCCTGAAGTTATTTTGTTATTGACTAATGAAAACTTTCACAAACATTAAAAAAAAAAAGTTTCTAAAAGTTAATTAACTTCTGATGCTTAAATGTTTGATCAAAATTTAAAAAAAAAGTGTTTTTTTCTTTTCTTTCTAGAAACAGCGCCACTCTTGTCTGTTGGCGGTGTATGGTATTGCAACCCAGCAAGATGGTTGTACGGTCTGATACAGAGTGCAATGTAATATTACCTGGTGGTAATATCCAGGTAATGGAAACGGGCTTTGTATATAGACAGAAGGTGACGATTTGCCGGAGACTCTCTCACACCATTAAGCCGCATTCACACATTGGTGTTTGTCACCTTGTTGTGCATTATCCCAACTGACGCGCATTTTATGGGGCTATTCTCTTTTTTCGTGGACCGAGGGTCTGCATGGACCAAATATGGGAAAAGAACGGAACAACAAATAAATTAAAAATACTTTTTTTGTCACATTATGATTTATAAAAATAAATAAAAAAAAAATCACAAAAAAAATAAAAAAAAACTAAAGTCCCAGATTCATCATTTGTATATTTTTAAGTCACTTATTTATTTTTTTGTCTTATGGTCACCTATTTTCTTTTGAGCACGTGTTCAGAACTTTTGCCCAGAATAAAAAATGCTCTAATTTTTTTTTTCGCTATTTTTTAGTGCAAAAAGCCACAGGTTGCAACATTTCAGCGAAAAAATGCAGATGGACATTAAAAAAAAATCCCTCTGGGGTGGGAGATGGATACATTTAAGCAAAAACATCTGAGACCTCCAACCTGTGCCGACAATGGGAAATAAATAAATCAATTAATAAATAAATAAAGTAAATAAATAAAAAAAAATGGACATATAAAATAGACTTTAAAAAAGGCGCAAATGGAAAGAAAAATACGATTTCAGGAAACTCATTCACTTTGCTGGTCCTATAAAATGCAGCGATTTTTTTTTTTTCCTATGGAAAAATTGCAACATGTGAATACGCCTTTAATAAAACTTAATTGACAAACTCAGAAGATTGCAAACGCATATAAATCCGGATGCATTTTTTTTTTTTTTTTTTATTAGCGGGTTTTCCCAAAACTTGTGTTGTGGAGTTCAATATCCGCGATGTTGTTCGTTTATTTTAGGCGACCTTGCTGCAAAAAAAAATGCAAAGTTGCAGAAATCTTTCCGTGTTCACATGCTGCAGTTTTTTTATGCCAAAATACATTTTTTTCTGATTATTGCTGCATTTTACCCTTTATTTAATGCAGATTTAAAGCTAAATTTTAATGCAATCTTTTATCACTAAATTTATTTATTTTTTACCAAAAAAAACGCGCTGTGTGAACAGGCCCTTACAGCAGACAAACAATCAGGCAAGTTTAGATTATTTTTTTTAAAAATGTCGCAATATTAGAAGAGCACAATCACTGCACTGAAAAAAAAGCGTCATCGCACGACACTTTTCCCATCAGTCTTGTGCACACCTGCAATTTGTAGCCTGCGGCTCTTACAGGTGATGCCGGAGCCCCAGAACACAGAGCAGCCCGCACTGACGCCTCACCTGCGCGACACTGGCGGCCTCAGGAGCCGGGCCGTACTGCATGGAGGTGAAGATCTCCCGCACTGACGGTCAGTCTGTCCCCGTAGAGGCGGCCATGACATTCAGCAATGAGTAACAGCCCGTCAGCCCAGCCAACCACAAGGGGGAGCTCTAACACTGCGGCGCTGCAGAGTACGCACGTCACTTCCGCTGGAAGAAAGTCATATTATTACACACTAACAGGATTGTAATCCTCCATTCACCGCGTCTGGTCCCTATAGGTGTTAGTGTATTTTTTTTATATCTGTAAATTGCTGCGTTGTGCTGTAAAGTACTGTGTGTCAGAAATAGTGAGGGGAGGGAAGGAAAAGGGTCAAACGGAAGTGAGTGTCCGACCCGGAAGTGTGCGCATGCGCGGACACAGCCTGTTGCTGAGGCGTGGTGACGCTGTAGCTGGGTGATTGCAGTCAGAGTAGGGTTGCATCTAGTTTGGAGTTGATTATTTGTGGTCCTCAAACAATCAACTCCATTCTAGCTGATTCACCATTGAGCCGTCTAGTTTGGAGTTGCTTTTTTGTGGTCCTCATTTTATCAGCTCCACTCTAGACGGATCACTACTGAAGTGACTGGATCGGGGGGATATTTTGTGGTCCTCATTCCAGCATCTCCACTATAGCTGATTCACTGGTGAAGTGACTGGATCGGGGGGATATTTTGTGGTCCTCATTTTAGCAGCTCCACTCTAGCTGATTCACTGGTGAGGTGACTGGATCGGAGGGATATTTTGAGGATCTCATTCCAGCATCTCCACTCTAGCTGATTCACTGGTCAGGTGACTGGATCGGAGGGATATTTTGAGGATCTCATTCCAGCATCTCCACTCTAGCTGATTCACTGGTGAGGTGACTGGATCGGGGGGATATTTTGTGGTCCTCATTTTAGCAGCTCCACTCTAGCTGATTCACTGGTGAGGTGACTGGATCGGAGGGATATTTTGAGGATCTCATTCCAGCATCTCCACTCTAGCTGATTCACTGGTCAGGTGACTGGATCGGGGGGATATTTTGTGGTCCTCATTCCAGCATCTCCACTCTAGCTGATTCACTGGTGAAGTAACTGGATCGGGGGGATATTTTGTGGTCCTCATTTTAGCAGCTCCACTCTAGCTGATTCACTGGTCAGGTGACTGGATCGGAGGGATATTTTGAGGATCTCATTCCAGCATCTCCACTCTAGCTGATTCACTGGTGAGGTGACTGGATCGGGGGGATATTTTGTGGTCCTCATTCCAGCATCTCCACTCTAGCTGATTCACTGGTGAAGTGACTGGATCGGGGGGATATTTTGTGGTCCTCATTTTAGCAGCTCCACTCTAGCTGATTCACTGGTCAGGTGACTGGATCGGAGGGATATTTTGAGGATCTCATTCCAGCATCTCCACTCTAGCTGATTCACTGGTCAGGTGACTGGATCGGAGGGATATTTTGTGGTCCTCATTTTAGCAGCTCCACTCTAGACGGATCACTACTGAAGTGACTGGATCGGGGGGATATTTTGTGGTCCTCATTCCAGCATCTCCACTCTAGCTGATTCACTGGTGAAGTGACTGGATCGGGGGGATATTTTGTGGTCCTCATTTTAGCAGCTCCACTCTAGCTGATTCACTGGTGAGGTGACTGGATCGGAGGGATATTTTGAGGATCTCATTCCAGCATCTCCACTCTAGCTGATTCACTGGTCAGGTGACTGGATCGGAGTTGATCTTTTGATGATCTCTCTGCAGCTTCTCCATTCTAGACAGTTCAGTTTCTACACTGAAGTTCCTCAAAAAATCACCTCCAATGTCCAGAGTGGAGCAGATTCCCGGATCCTCATAGCCTGCAATGTAGTGGAATTGGAATGTACACACATTGTAGATATATATCAGCCTTATAATTCTAATGATTTCATGTTTTTATTTTTTAAGTACTTGCTCAAACTGTTATATTTATTACGTATTTCCAAAGGGCAAAATTTTATTTTTTTCATAATTAATCGAACTTGCATTTTATTATCGCTTTTTGTAATATAAATAATCACACACAGCGCTGATCATTCAGTTTTACGTGGGGAAAAACGTAACAGAGCGCAGCAACAGAGTCCTCATAATTTACAACATTGTATTGGAGTGGATTTTTTGAGGACCTTATTTGAGCAACTCCATTCTAGCTGATTCACTAGTGAGCCGTCTAGATTGGAGTGGGTATTTTGAGGATGTTCCTTGTAGCCTCCAATCTGTACTGTTTGGTGCTGAGGTGACTGGAATCAAGTTTTTCAAAGAGTGAGTGGAGCTTCGCAGGGAGAAACATAACAGAGCTCAGCAACAGAGTCCTCATAATTTACAACATTGTATTGGAGTGGATTTTTTGAGGACCTCATTTTAGTAACTCTATTCTAGCTGATTCACCATTGAGCCATCTAGATCGGAGTGGATTTTTTGTGGACATCTTTTAGCAACCCCATTCTCTACCGTCATGGCCAAAAGTATTGAGATTGAGACAAATAGTAATTTTTCCAAAGTTTACTGCTTCATTTTTTGTAATGGCAATTTGCATATACTCCTGAATGTCAAAGAGTGATCAGCTTAACAGCAATTACTGTACTTGCAAAGTCAATATTTGCCCAGAAAATGAACTTTAACCCCCAAAACACATTTCTACATCATTGCAGTCCTGCCTTAAAAGGAGCAGCTAACATCGTTTTAGTGATTGATCCATTAACACAAGTGTGGGTGTTGATGAGGACAGGGCTGGCGATCAATCAATCATGATTAAGTAAGAATGACATCACTGGACACTTTAAAAGGAGGCTGGTTCTTGGTATCATTGTTTCTCTTCAGTTAACCATGGTTATCCCTAAAGAAACACGTGCAGCCATCATTGCACTGCACAAAAATGGCCTAACAGGGAAGAGTATCGCAGCTACAAAGATTGCACCTCAGTCAACAATCTATCGCATCATCAAGAACTTCAAGGAGAGAGCTTCCATTGTTGTCAAAAAGGCTCCAGGGCGCCCAAGAAAGACCAGCAAGCGCCAGGACCGTATCTTAAAACTGTTTCAGCTGCGGGATCGGACTACCAGCAGTGCCGAGCTTGCTCAGGAATGGCAGCAGGCTGGTGTGAGTGCTTCTGCACGCACTGTGAGGCGGAGACTCTTTGAGCAAGGGCTGGTTTCAAGGAGGGCAGCAAAGAAGCCACTTCTCTCTAGAAAAAAACATTAGGGACCGACTGATATTCTGCAAAAGGTACAGGGAGTGGACTGCTGAGGACTGGGGCAAACTCATTTTCTCTGATGATCCCCTTTTCGACTGTTTGGGACATCTGGAAAACAGCTTATTCGGAGAAGAAGAGGTGAGCGCTACCACCAGTCTTGTCTCATGCCAACTGTAAAGCATCCTGAAACCATTCATGTGTGGGGTTGCTTCTCAGCCAAGGGAATTGGCTCACTCACTGTCTTGCCTAAAAACACAGCCATGAATAAAGAATGGTACCAGAATGTCCTCCAAGAGCAACTTCTCCCAACCGTCCAAGAGCAGTTTGGCGCCCAACAATGCCTTTTCCAGCATGATGGAGCACCTTGACATAAAGCAAAGGTGATAACTAAATGGCTCATGGAACAAAACATAGAGATTTTGGGTCCATGGCCTGGAAACTCCCTAGATCTTAATCCCATTGAGAACTTGTGGTCAATCATCAAGAGACGGGTGGACAAACAAAAACCAACAAATTCTGGCAAAATGCAAGCATTGATTATGCAAGAATGGACTGCTATCAGTCAGGATTTGGTCCAAAAGTTAATTGAGAGCATGCCAGGGAGAATTACAGAGGTCTTGAAGAAGAAGGGGCAACACTGCAAATATTGACTTGCTGCATTAACTCATTCTAACTGTCAATATAACCTATTGGTACTCATAATATGATTGCAATTATATTTCTGTATGTGATATAAAACATCAGACAAACACTAATAAAAACCAGAGGCCAGCAGATCATGTGAAAATATAATTTTGGTGTCATTCTCAATACTTTTGGCCATGACTGTACAGTTTCGTGCTGAAGAGACTGGAATTGAGTTTTTCGGAGAGTGAGCGGAGCCTCACGGGGAGAAACGTAACAGAGCGCAGAGACAGAGTCCTCATAATTTACCACACTGGATCGGAGTGGCTTTTTTGAGGACCTCATTTGAGCAACTCCATTCTAGCTGATTCACCATTGAGCCATCTAGATCGGAGTGGATTTTTAGATGATCTCCCTGTAGCCTCTATTCTGTACAGTTCATTGCTGACCTGACTAGAATAGAGTTGCTGGAGCGTTTTCCTCATAGGATCAAATCCAATCTAGACGGCTCATGACTGAAACCTCCAGAATGGAGTTAATTCCAGGGTCGGTCTGGCCTGGCGGGAAATCGGGAAATTTCCCGGTGGGCCCCAATATGAGAGTGAGAAAATTGGTGGCGGGGGCCCTTTAAAAATGTGGGCCCTTTAAAAGCGCGGCTGAAGGAAATGTAGCGTCGCGCGCACTGAACATTCATTGGTGACAGCGGGCCTGCAGTGACGTGCATGCAGCATACTTACCACGTGAGTAGTCCCTGAGGATGGACTCTTTCTGGGTGGTGACACGCACTGCGCTCTGCTTTCCCGCTGGCTGGCAGACTGTGGTGTGGTGTCAGGTGACACTGACGCTGACGCCGCTCTCTTCTGGCCACGCTCTGCAGTGCTCTCTCTCAGCTCCGGGGCCGTCCTCCTATGATACGCTGGCGCCAACGAACCCGACGTCTCGCTCTGCTCTCCCTGCTCCCGGGCTTCTGATGTGGTCCCATCCCGGCTCCTTACCTGTTCTGGCCTACTCCCCTGTAGTAATACCTGTTCCGGACCGGGTGGTGGCACCAGCACCGGCGCACCGCCCCCTTCTCTCCTGCTCTGATTCTGGGCTTTTTTATACCGGTTCCGGGGCTGGATATGTGGACAGTGACCGTCCTCTACAGTTCAACTCTCCAACCTGGCCTGGAATTGGAAACAATAACTCCACCTGATGAAGGCAGCAGACCGCTGCAGAAACGCGTTGTGGGCATTAATACTTAAATAAAGAGGTTTGTTTTATCCTTTTCCAGCGCCTTATCCAGTTTCTAGCGCCCCACTGACCACTTCAATTTGCACACTGGAATTGGAAACAAGGCTGCAGGCCTACAGCTCTCACTGCTTTAATTTCATGTCAAAAGTACCGTGCCAAATATTCAATAAGGTTTTTATGAGTGAGTGTTCCCAGCACTGGCCAACAATAATATAATTTATTTTATACATTATGCATTGCACTCTAGGCCTCCTATATGACATGTAGATCATACTCTTGGCCTCCTATATGACATATACAGACAGTGTATATGCCATATAGGAGGCTGAGAGTGCGGTATGCATTTTATATGAGGCCTAGAGTGCGGGCCTACATGATGTACAATGCACTCGGCCTCCTATATAAAGTATAGACTATAGGAGGCTGAGAGTGCGGTATACGTTTTATATGAGGCCTAGAGTGCGGGCCTACATGATGTACAACGCACTCGGCCTCCTATATAAAGTATAGACTATAGGAGGCTGAGAGTACGGTATACGTTTTATATGAGGCCTAGAGTGCGGACCTACAAGATGTACAACGCACTCGGCCTCCTATATAAAGTATAGACTATAGGAGGCTGAGAGTGCGGTATACGTTTTATATGAGGCCTAGAGTGCGGACCTACATGATGTACAATGCACTCGGCCTCCTACATAAAGTATATACTGTTTCCACGGACCGTGTGTCCGTGGGCAAAACACGCTGACATGTCAGTTTTTTTTATACACTGCACGGGCCGAAAAACGTCCCGCACACGAGCACACAGATGACGTGCGTGTGTCGTTGGTGTGACACATACCGGCGCCTGGGAATTAGCGGTACAGTTCATGCTGTTCCCAGGTGCTTAAGGAATCAGCGATCAGCGCTAGCAAGGGACAATGTTGAGAGCAGTAGGTTCACCTCCCGATGTTGCCAAAACCTGTAAATATAAGAAAATTTAAAAAAAAATATTCACCTGGCTTGAGGCGACCACACACGCTGAGGAGCTTGACTCCCTGCAGCAAGCAGGCCCCTATGCTCACTGAGCTCAGCATAGGTCGGGGGACCGCTCACTGCAGCAAGTCATTCTCCTACGCTCCTCATCGTGTGTGGTCACTTTAAGCCAGGTGAATATATTGTTGTTTTTTTTAATTTTAGTATTATTTTTACAGGTTTTGAAGACATTTGGAGGTGAATACTACTTTCAACATTGTCTCTTCATTGTCCCTTGCTAACACTGATTGCAGCGCCGGCAGGGGACAGTGATGAGCGATTCCTTCAGCACCCGGTGCTTGGGAACAGCACAAACTGTACCGCTGATTCCCAAGTGGTGGTACGGTATGTGTGATCCTGATGGAGCACACGTATGCCACACTGACACGGATATCTCCGGTACTGTTTTTTCCAGTACCGGAAATATCCGGATGTATGAAAGAGCCCTATGCCATATAGGAGGCCAAGAGTTTGTATGTCACATTGGAGACCAAGAGTGCGGTATACGTTATATATGGGGCCTATATGACATAATAGATCACACTCTCTACCTCCTATATGAAATATAGATCACACTCTTGGACTCATGAATTATACAGTGTATATGTCATATAGGAGGCTGAGAGTGCGGGCCTATATGACGTATACAACACACTCAGCCTGATATATAAAGTATATATTATAGGAGACCGAATGTGCAGTCTGTACGTCATATAGGAGGCCGAGAGTGCGATATATGTCATGTGTGGGGTCAATATGATGTATACCACATAGAAGTGAAGTATGCCGCCACCAGTTCCCAAATCTTCCCAAACGGGTTTTTTAGCCGTTGGCTATCCACATCAGGAGGTGCAATGTCTAAATAAGCAGTGTTAATCAAATGTCCAAGGAAGTATGAAAAAGACAGCACTCACCAATGGATCCCAAAAAAAGATCCTTTTATTTCAGATTCAGCGTACAGACGTTGTGGCTGGTTCAGGGGTGAAAAGAGGACGACGGCCGTTTCGCGCACAAGCAGCGCCACTACGGGTCCAGTATAGTTCACTCCCGCACCCCTGAACCAGCCGCAACGTCTGTATGCTGGATCTGAAATAAAAGGATCTTTTTTTGGCATCCATTGGTGAGTGCTGTCTATTTCATACCTCCTATATGATGTATAGATCGCACTTTCTACCTCATATATGACAAACAGACCGCACTCTCTGCCTCCTATATGACATATACAATGCATTTGGCCTCCTATATTTCATTGCAGCCATTTGGTAAATTCTAAAAAGTTCATTATTCTTCTCATTAAAGTACACTCTGCACCCCATCTTGACTACAAATTTATTGAAAAAGCACTTTACATTACAGAGGGGACTTGTACAGACAATAAAGACATTACAGAATAAACATAACTCAGATACCAAGAGGAGTGAGGGCCCTGCTCGCAAGCTACAATCTATGAGGAAATAGGGAGACACGAAAGGTAAATGATAAAATGTGCTTATATTGTATGATACAACCATTATACACTAAATAGGGTCTGCACATAACGCTGCATGAACCGCTCACCAGCCAGTATGTGTATGGCCACAGAGGGCTATTAAGTGCATGGAGGGTGTGCACACAGACGCTACAAGGGTCTATATATGCTACTATATGCAGTATATAGTGTACAGACGGTTAGATAGTATGGTGCTGCGTATATGGTGTGGAATCCACATTCTATTCACTGCCATATCTATACATTATATAGTATATACACTGCTCCGCTCTATATTCCTGAACACAGTGTATATGTATATACTGTATAATGTGTGTGTCTGTATATATAATATATACATATATATTGCAGAGTACCACTTCTGTCCTCTATACTGGGTGTAATTCTCAGTATCTGTATATACACACTGCACTGGTAAAATAAGATGTAAAATAATAATAATTTGAGTGGTTTACCCTCTGATATGTACCACTCCCAGCATGCACCGTCAGATTTAACCCTTCCGGGCCTGCTGGGAGTTGTAGGTTTGTTACTGCAGGGATGATGCGGGGACGGGTATTGCATTTGAACCCACAGCATCAAGTCATTCACACTTTAAAGAGAACCTGTCACGTCCTAGCTGCCCTCTACACTGCCCCCATAGCGTTGGTAGTGACGCAATGTGCATCACTAGCAAGCTGTTTTCATGAAAATCGCTGCAGCTATAATGAATTTATAACGTTTAATATACTTATATCTAGGGCCGGCTCCAGGTTTTTCTGGGCCCCGGGCGAGTCTCAGTGGGCCCCTCTAACACATACCACGATTCATGATGCACAGATACCGCAGAGAAATCTATATATATAGTACAATGCAAAGATTTCACTTCTTACATTACATGAGTGATATCTACTGTAAATTCTACAATAGCTCAGAAGCCGGAGAATCCTCGCAGCACACAGTGCAGACCGGACAATATAGTCCTCCATACAGTATTATGGGCACCACTAAGTCCTCCATACAGTTTTATGGGCCCCATTATATATTGCTCCATACAGAATAATGACCCCACATAGTCCTCGTACAGTATATTGGGCACCACATATCTCCATACAGAATACTGGCCCCCATATAAGGCCGCATACAGAATACTGGCCCCCATATAAGGCTCCATAAAGGAATACTGGCCCCCATATAAGGCCCCATACGGAATACTGGCCCCCATATAAGGCCCCATATGGAATACTGGCCCCCATATAAGGCCCCATACGGAATACTGGCCCCCATACGAAATACTGGCCCCCATATAAGGCCCCATACGGAATACTTGCCCCCATATAAGGCCCCATAAAGGAATACTGGCCCCCATATAAGACCCCATGAAGGAATACTGGCCCCCATATAAGGCCCCATACGGAATACTGGCCCCCATATAAGGCCCCATACGGAATACTGGCCCCCATGTAAGGCCCCATACGGAATACTGGCCCCCATATAAGGCTCCATACGGAATACTGGCCCCCATATAACGCTCCATACGGAATACTGGCCCCCATATAAGGCTCCATACGGAATACTGCCCCCCATATAAGGCTCCATACAGAATACTGGCCCCCATATAACGCTCCATACAGGATACTGGTCCTCTTATAAAGCTCCATACAGGATACTGGCCCCCATATAACGCTCCATACAGGATACTGGTCCCCTTATAACGCTCCATACAGGATACTGGCCTCCATATAATGCTCCATGCAGGCTGTTACCCCCCACATAATGCCCCATACAGGCTGTCTCCCCCCTTATAATGCTCCATGCAAGCTGTTACCCCCCACATAATGCCCCATACAGGCTGTCCCCCCACCGTATAATGCTCCATGCAGGCTGTTCCCCCCACATAATGCACTAAGCAGGCTGTCCCCCCCCCTTATAATGCCCCATGCAGGCTGTTCCCCCCTTATATTGCCCCATGCAGGCTGTCACCCCTCCTCTTTATAATGCCCCATGCAAGATGTCACCCCCTCTCTCTATAATGCCCCAAACAGGATGTCACCCCCCCCTCTTTATAATCCCCAATCAGGATGTCACCCCCCCTCTTTATAATGCCCCATTCAGGATGTCACCCCCTCTCTTCATAATGCCCCATGCAGGATGTCACTCCCCTCTGTTTATAATGCCCCATGCAGGATGTCACCCCCTCTCTTTATAATGCCCCATGCAGGATGTCACCCCCTCTCTTTATAATGCCCCATGCAGGATGTCACCCCCTCTCTTTATAATGCCCCATGCAGGATGTCACCCCCTCTCTTTACAATGTCCTATGCAGGATGTCACCCCCCTCTCTTTATAATGCCCCATGCAGGATGTCACCCCCCCTCTCTTTATAATGCCCCATGCAGGATGTCACCCCCCCTCTCTTTATAATGCCCCATGCAGGATGTCAACCCCCCTCTCTTTATAATGCCCCATGCAGGATGTCACCCCCCCATATTATGCCCCATGCAGGATGTCACCCCCCCCCCCATATTATGCCCCATGCCTCCATACATTAAAAAAAAAATCAAATACTCACCTCCCTCCTCACCTGCTGCAGCTGCTCGGGTCGGGACTCCAGCGTTGGCGGCGTCTTTCCGCTCTGTGCTCCCTGTGACAGCTCAGGGGGAGGGCGCGGTGGAAAGACTTCACCGCACCCTCTGACCTGAGACGTCACAGAGAGTGCAGAGCAGGAAGACGGCGGATCTGCAGAGGCACGGGGAGAGGTAAGTATCCGGCTGCCGGGGCCCTGAGCAAGCGGGGGAGAAGGGCGGGCGCTGACACCGCTCTCCTCCGCCCATAGCCCAACGGGGTGCGTGACCGCCAGTGGGCCCCCCTGCCTGCTCAGGGCCCCGGCACTTGCCCGGGTGCGCCGGGTGCTGACGCCGGCCCTACTTATATCCTACCTGCCTTTTCAATCATAGGGGCGTGCTTGTCATATTCAGTCAAGGGCGAGCGCAGCATTCACTCACTGCTGGCGCCGTCCATGTATTTGAATCCTGTTCCTGACCAGCGCTGATATTGTGGGACGCAGGCGCACTTGTAGATGTCCGGCCGCCTGCGCAGTGAGGCTCTGTGATTACCAGATTCACTGCGCATGCTCTGGGAACATAACGCGTTAAAGCGCATGCGCAGTGAGGCTGTGTGATTATGACTTTTTCTTCACTTTGAAAATTGTTTAAGTTGGCTGAGGGACTGGGTGGTTTACCTAGGACAAGGAATGGCCATGTGTAAGAAAAACCGCTACTGATTGTAAATTACAGATTCTGTTAACTACAATAAATAAGTTGGTTAACAAGAAACACTTTGATATAGTGCACTACACAATACAGTTCTCTTTTACACACTGTATAGTTTGCTAAAAGGCACACGTTTTAGTGGGAGAGGCCGAAAAATGAACGAGTAATACAACCGTTTATGGATGCTGTAGTGTGGACCCCTAGAGTCAATTCTCCTGATGGGCCCTAGGCACCCCAGTCCGACCCTGTATGAGGCCTTTACATGGTATCAACGCCTGCGATGAGAACGCCACATCATAGTAATAGCAGAATCACAAATATAAGATTATATGAACAGATTAAAGCAAGATTTCTATTGCTGGCTGCAGAATGAGTTAACTGGGATATCATCAGTGAGTTTGATCTGACTGGAGAAGTAACTACTCTTGTTTTTATTCTTTTGAGCTCCATTCAGCTAATTTATGATTTATCACCTTCCCTGAGCATACATGGAAATCATGGGGTCCCATAGCAGAAGTAATAATTAAGCCCCCACAAAAAAACATTAATATTCAGCGGGGTCACAGAAGAGCATACCTCACAAGTTTGCAACCCTTCCATAGTAATTTTGCCCCAATTGAAGCCCCCTAGTGTTCCCACGTACTAAGATACTCCTTTAATGGCCAAAAATGTGCCCCCAAACACAGTAAGATACCCCCACAGTGAATTTCTCCACTGTACCCTCCACACATACAGTATGATGACTCTACAGTACCCCCGCAAAGTATGATAAACCCCAGTGACCTCTACACAGTATGATGGCCCCCGCATAACCCTCCACACAGTATAATGGACCCCGCACAGCCCTCCACACTGTATAATGGTCCTCATACAGTGTAATGGCCCCCACTATCCACCCAAGCAGTATAATGACCCCCATCAGCCACTTATACAGTATAATGCCCCTCACCACACAGCTCTCCAAATAGTATAATGGCCCAA
Source organism: Phyllobates terribilis (assembly GCF_046119375.1). Taxonomy (NCBI): domain Eukaryota; kingdom Metazoa; phylum Chordata; class Amphibia; order Anura; family Dendrobatidae; genus Phyllobates; species Phyllobates terribilis. The sequence goes on from NW_027362833.1 coordinate 474,561, forward strand.
ACACAACGCTCCAAATAAAATAATAGTCCTCACATAAGCCTCTAAACAATATAATAGTCCCCACCCAGCCCTCCAAATAATATAATGGACCCCACATAGGCCTCCAAATAGTATAATAGTCCCCATACAGCTCTTCAAATAATAGAACGGTCCCCACATAGCCCTCCAAATAGTATGATAGCCTGACACATAGCCATTCAAATAGTAGTATAATGGCCCCCACAGAGCACTACAAATAGTATGATGCTCCCCACATAATCCTCCAAATAGTAGAATGATGGCCCCCACATAGTTCTCCAAATAGTATGATGGTCCCCAAGACAGCCCTAAAATTAGTATTTTAGCACCCCAAATATGATGATGCCCCCCAAATAACCCTTCAAATAATATGATGGCCTCCAAGTAGCCCTACAAATAGTATCATGGCCTTCCAGTTTGCCCTCCAAATAATATGATGGCCCTCACAAACTACTTATTAATTAAAAAAAAAATACTCACCTCTCCCCATTCCCCTGCTGTTCTGGTCTTTGCAGCATGTGGTTTGAAACTATGCTCAGCTCGGCACAGTGGACGCGATTTTGGGACATTATCACGTCCACTGAGCTGAGACATCAGAAGCACAGAGGAGAATGATGGAGGAGGGAGCAGACGGTTCCCTCCTCCATCATTCCTTTCAATTGTATCTGCATCCAGAATGTGGATACAGTTGAAAGTGTGATGCTGGATGCGGGGGGCCCGATGCCTGTGCTGACATCGCCACCTGTCTCACAGTTGCAAAGCAGCTGCGGGGTCTGCCGTTATTAGCGGTATGCCAGTGCCATTGTTATGTGACATGAGCCCCGGGAGAGCCAGTGCCGAGACAGCTGGTACAACACCAACACCGAAGGTGAATATAAGTGTTATTTTACTGGGGAGAAACATAGGGATTTAGAAGGGGTTGTCTGATTAGTGGACATCCCCTTTAAGTAATCAAGTTCATTAAAGGGGTTGTCCACTACTGCACATCCCCAGCTTATTACATTTAGGACTTCAGCACCGCTTTTTCCGGACATTGCTATGACTTGTTATGTCCTCTGCAGCCAATTAGCAGATGTTGGTCAATAGTCTGTCAGGACGGACATCTGCTCTGAAGAAATAGAGTTTTTGAGACTTGTAGACATTATGGAATAACGTCCATAAAAATATCCCAAGCCGGTATTGGTCCTCCAAGAAGCATGAAGCCCTCGCTGCTACTAACTTACTCCCATACCTGGATCTACCTAGATGATGAAAACACTTGGACTGTAAGGTACAAATCAGGTGAAATTATGAAACCTGGAGGGAATGTCACTTCAGGTTGTGCGTAGATATCCGTAGATAGAAGTCGTTATTTATCCGCCATTAATGAAATGTTTTGTCCATTTTTGCTCCACAAATCTGAGGCCGATGAATGGGGGAATGGCACCAATGCTATGGAGAATGCCTTGAAAATTGAAAAGGGCGTAAATAAGGCTCTGCTGGACCTCCACAAGATTGCTATGGACCATGCGGACCCTCATGTAAGTGACTCCCCCATAGCGTATAGATACCGCGTGTTCATTTTATAAAATATCCTCCATGAAGGAACAGTTCATGTATCTTCTGTGACCTCCATATTGTGCTGTTCCTGGAAATGTAATACCACCTGACTACTAGATGTCACGTTCCCCTTTATAATGGGGGGTGTTCCAACACAAGCTGCATATTATGGCACTGTTATAAAGCTATGGGACAATTCATTAGTGTATTTGCACCTTTTTTTTCTAGTTTTTAGTGTTTTTCATTTGCGCCTTGTTCTTCTTTTAATTTGCGCCTTTTTGAAGTCTGCAGCGTTCCCTTTTTTTTCATTGATCATTATGGGGTTTCCGGCTAATTATCTAATTGTGACTTTTTAAAAAGTTGTCACATTTTTACTCAAATATATTTCAAGTGATTTTGTGTTCTGTAGTCCGGGAGGTTTTTTTGCACAAATTTTGCAACATTTTAGCATGCCACTTTTTTGCGATACAAAGACACAAAAAGGTTTAAAGCCAAAAAAAATACAGTTTTGATTTTGGGCAAAATCCATGAACCAGGTGCGCCACTTTCAGGAATTTGGCAGAAAAAAATCAAATGATACAAAAGAGAAAAGGGACTTGAAAAAATACAATGTTGTATTGGGCCCTATGACGGCACAGCACAGATTTTAGTAAAGGTTTTGCAGGATTACTAAGAGGGGTTCACATGCTATCAATTGTTAAAAAAACAAGCAAAATGATGACTCGGACCCTCTGATTTTCGAGGTATAAGACTACGTCCCCACAATGAGCTTCTAGTGAGTTTTAGATATAGCAGATTTTCTGCCCCATTAAGTAAAATAGGTTACTTGAATTTTTTTCGAAAATATACAGCATAAAAAACTCACCCAAAACTCATTGTGAGAACGTAGCCTAAGGGTATGTGCACATCATTTAGACGCCGGTGAGTTGTCCTTGGTGAAGCTCTGCCACCGGTGGTTTTCACTCTATACTTTAAAGGGAACCTGTCATGTCCCTAAACGCTATTAACCTGCAGATATGGGGTTAATCTGCAGGTTTATAAAGCTGCCGGGCGTCTTACTGAAAGGCCGGCTACCGGGAGGAAATGCACTTTATTCCCCACGGCAGCCTCCAGCTTTCAGTCATAGAGGCGCGGCCGGCGTGGCTTCAGTCATTGTTCAGTACATAGTGAGCGGCGGCTATAACCGCACCCTGGCACTGACTGACAGCCGGCTAAGCGGCCCCTGTAACCGCTCCCTGTAAAGACTGACAGCCAGATCTGTACTGATGTACTGCTGAGCTGTCAGTCAGTGCCGGGGCGTTGTTACAGCTGCCGATCACTGTATATTGAGCGGTGTCTGAAGTTGCGCCGGAAGTGTGGCACCCCAGGGGTCTGGTTTCCACAGTAATAGCAATATTACGTCTGTGAGCAGGTGGGAGGTTTCCTGGTCAGACATCCTATGCATGCCACACCTCCTGCCCAGTCCTGGGAGGGGAAGAACTTCCCCTATATAAAGCTGGGGCTGAGGCAGGGTTAGAAGAGAGTGAGAGAACACAGACAGAGACACAGTCTGGTCTGTAGTGGAGCAGCTTTAGGAGCAAGAAAGATCAGGAGCTGTGTGGGAGCTGTGCTAAAAGAGATCAGGGGCTGGAAGCTGTAGAGCTCGCCCTGATTGAAGAGTTCTTACCGGACCCGGAGTCCGAGGCTGTGGGGACTAATCCTTACCCAGCAGCAGAAACCGCCCGGCAGGGGATTTCAGGTCCTCTGGCCAAGAAACCCGAAGGCACGGTCACACGCAAGGGACCAGCACCGCCGTCGTGGAGCGGAAGCTACCAGAAGGCCCCGAGTCACCGGCCATACGGGTGAGCACCACACGGTACACTCAGGGACGTGGGCTACTTTTACCCGCCTCTAGCAAGGTAGCCAGAAGAGTACGATTAGTTGGGGAGGCCTACAACTCCGCCTGGCCAGGGAAGATTCCATCTGCTCACGGACTGACCAGGCCCCGATCGCTAGCCAGTACTCCGGGAGGGTCTACCTTTGCCACCAGTAAAGACCCTGAACTACACCGCACCGTCTCTGAGTGTTTCATCATCCACGTCCGCTGCCCTGAGGCCATACCCCTCCCGTTGGGGGTTATACCATCCCCGCTGCACAACCGTACCACCGGCCTCAGCGGTCTGCCCTGCAGCGGCGGTCTCATGACCGCATTCAACGGGTGGCGTAGTCGAGCAATATAACATCTACTGCTAAATACTGCCGCTCAGTTTGACTCCCTGGGCACGGACCGGGTCACCGCCACGAGACTACTACCCCCATCTGATCCGGCTCCGGGTAAGCCCCCGTGCGCGCGATGCCGCACGACACAGCAGGCCCAGGGGCGCGTCAACTTTTGGCGTAGTCGGCAGGATTCCGTGCCCGCAACCACCGGGTACTGCGCGCCTGAAAAAGAGACTTTTAAACTTACCTGTGGTGAAGATTCCCGCCATCCGACGCCATCTTCCACCTCCTTCCCGCCATCCGTGGAGTTTTCCCGCCGTTGGACGCCATCTTCTGCCTTCTTCCCGCCATCCGTGGAGTTTTCCCGCCGTTGGACGCCATCTTGAAGACGCCGCGCAGGAAGAAGAGGGGCGTGGACTCCGAAAAGCCCGCGAGAACTGAAGCCCCGCCTCACGTCCGGACGTTGCGTAAGGTCCTGGAAGGAGCCCAGCAGACGCCGACGTCATAGGAGTGCGACGGAAGGTCCTCGACCCTGACGATCCACTGCGGAGCCGCGGCCTACGGAAGAGGATCATCGCAAGGTAGGCCACGGTCCACTAGGGGGGAGGAAGATGTCGGATACGGAGGAGAGCTTCACTGCCGCAGCCACCGCCAGCGCCACCGCTGCTGCGGTCATGCCTTTCACTATGCCCTATATCCCGGGGGCAGCCTGGCTACCCCAGTACTCAGGGGAGTCACATACCCTGAATGACTTTAGAGAAAAGCTGGATAGCCTCTTCCAGGTGTACCCCCTCACAGAAGAGCAAAAAGTGAGCATCCTGGTGGCCCAACTAACCGGGGCAGCCCAAAGGGAGGTAAAGTCCTGGTCGCCTGGGAGGAGGACTGTCGCAGGGATATTAACCCGGCTGAAGGACACCTTTGATACCCGCACCTCAGCTGAGATTAAGCTTAGATTCTACGGGTGCAAACAGCGAGCACATGAGAATATAAGGGACTATGCACTAAACCTACAAGAGGCCCTGAGAGCCATTAAGCAGACCGACCCTGACGGCGTGGGAAACGAGGACAGGCTGTTGACCGGACAATTTATAGAGGGACTATATTGCAATGCCCACCGAACCCAGTTGCGGGCAATGGCCTTACAGGATCCTCATCTGGACTTTGCACAGTTCAAGGACAGAGCCATTCGGGTGCTCCGAGAACCGGCACCGGGTGGCGTTGTGACCTACAGGCGCCCTACTACCGCTTACCACCAGGAGGCGGCGCCCTTGTCGGCAGGGCCTGTGGGGGCTGATGCGCAGGCTTTGAACAATGACCCGGCTCCAGACCTGCACCATCAGGTCCAAGAGCTAGCTAAAAGCGTAGCTGCGCTAACCCGAACTGTGCAGTCTTTACAGGTTGCTGCTCCAGGGAAGATCCAGCTGGCATCCGGACCGGAGGACATCCCGTGGCGTCGACCAAGGAGGACCCCACCGGCCAGAGGAAGACCCAGCGACCGATACAACGAGGACGGACAGCCCATCTGCCGCCGCTGCAATCAACCCGGACATATGGCAAGGTACTGTCCTTTAAACTGGCACAACCTCGGGTAGAGGGCCAACCCCTAGGAATAAGATCACCAGGCCCATCGAACTGGCGTGACAAATATGTGGGAGGACGTCCAGTCTTGCCTGTGGTACTGGATGGCATTCCTATGAGTGCCCTACTTGACACCGGGTCACAGGTCACCACCATCCCGTACGTGCTCTTCAAGCAGTACTGGAATGACTCGGATATAACCCGCTACCCTGACGACGACTTGAGTATCATCGCCAGCAATGGTCAACCCGTGCCACAGATCGGATTCAAAGAGATGACCATTAAAATCGGTAGAGTCGAACTGGCAGCACAGGGACTGATCATTGTAGACATTGACAAGCGCGAGAGTCACCCAAAGATAACGCTAGGAACTAATGTGATTGAAAATTGTCTTGCAGAGGTGATTTTCATTTTACAGCAGGTTGCCAAGAACGCCAGCTCCGGCCAGCAGCGAGTGCTCCAAAAAGAGATCCGGGCACTGATGCGGCGGCAACAGGTGGAACTCTCCGGTGGTGAGATTGGAAGCGTGAGAATGTGTGACCCTTTCCCTATTGCCATGCCCCCAAAAAGTGAAATGATGATTTGGTGCCGGGCAGCTATTGGTCTAAGAGGTAGAGACTACCAAGCAATGGTAGAACCCGTCTACTCAGACAGTAGGCCCACCATTTTGACAGCACGGGGGGTGGTTGATGTACGCCATGGGAGGGTGCCCGTTCGCATAATAAACATCGGGAAGAGAGAAGTACACCTGCCCCGGTATGCCACGCTAGCTAAATTGTTCACCATAAACCAGAATTCTGTACAGGCCGTGGAACCCTTGCCTCCATCTCAACCAGAGGAAGGTAACGGCTCTAAGAAAACAATAGAGGACTGGTGTCAGCAACTACATTTGGGTACTGACTCCACTCCCTCACACCAGAAACAGGGAGTCTATCGGGTGGTTCAAGAGTACGAGAGAGTGTTTAGTAAACACCCGTTAGACTTCGGGCGAGTAAAGGGGGTAGAACACCATATCCCCACGGGAGACCATCCTCCCATAAAGGAGAGATACCGACCCGTACCCCCTGCACACTACCAATACGCCAAGGGGATGCTTAGAGACATGAAGGAGGCTGGGGTAATTAGGGATAGCTGTAGCCCCTGGGCAGCTCCACTGGTTTTGGTTAAAAAGAAAGACAACACCATGAGAATGTGTGTAGATTACCGGAAAATCAACCGTATCACACACAAAGATGCGTACCCCTTACCAAGGATAGAGGAGTCTTTGGCTGCTTTAAGATCTGCTAACTTCTTCTCTACTTTGGATCTCACTAGCGGGTCCTGTCAGGTTCCTGAGCAGAGGCGGACCGGCAGAAGACCGCATTCACCACCCCGATGGGACTTAGCGAGTTTACCTGCATGCAGTTTGGACTCTGCAACGCACCAGGAACCTTCCAACGGTTGATGGAATGCTGTCTGGGACACCGAAACTTTGAGACGGTCCTGTTATACCTGGACGATGTCATCGTCTACTCCAAGACCTACGAGGACCACCTGAAACACCTGGCAGAAGTGTTCGAAGCCCTGGCAAACTACGGCCTGAAGGTGAAACCCTCCAAGTGTCACCTCCTGAAACCAAAGGTGCAGTACCTGGGACACGTGGTGAGTGCTGACGGAGTGGCTCCCGACCCTGATAAGATCACCACAATTAAGGAATGGCCAAGCCCCTCCAGCGTAAAGGAAGTGCGGCAGTTCCTCGGGTTGGTAGGCTACTACCGAAGGTTCATTCCGGGTTTCACCAAAAAGGCAGCTCCTATGCAGGACCTCCTGATAGGCCAGTCCAGGAAGGCCAAGAACCAGAAGCCGCCCTTCAGATGGGAGAAGTTGGAAGAAGAGTCCTTCCGCCAGCTGAAGATGGCCCTCAAGGGGGATGAAATCCTGGCGTACCCTGATTACAGCCAGCCCTTTATCCTCTACACCGACGCAAGTAACATCGGGCTAGGAGCCGTACTGTCCCAGATCCAGCAGGGGAAAGAACGGGTAATTGCTTACGCCAGCCGAAAACTGCGACCCACCGAAAGAAACCCTGAGAATTACAGCTCATTCAAGCTAGAATTCCTGGCAGTGGTGTGGGCAGTCACCGAACGCTTTAAGCACTACCTCGCCTCTTCCCGGTTCACCGTGTACACGGATAACAACCCGTTGACACACCTGGATACGGCAAGACTCGGTGCCCTGGAGCAGAGATGGATGGCCCGCCTGTCCAACTTTGAGTTCACAATCAAATACCGGGCAGGACGCTCCAATACCAACGCGGATGCCTTGTCCAGAATGCCAAACCTACCGGACGTGGGGGAAGATCCAGAGGAACTGGAAGAAGTTGAACTTCCCGCGTTCCACCGGCATGGGACTATCCAGTATTCCCACCGTGTAAGGAGTAAGCAATCCGCTACGTTCAACCCCTTACCTCATTACAACTGGGCGGAAACGCAAGACAGTGACCCCGCCGTCCGACTGGTGAAGGAGATGCTGACTCAGCCAGATGCCCGCCTTGACCCAGACGCTCCGGAGGAGGCCAAGCAACTGTGGATTGAGAAGAGTCGACTGTTCCTTTACAAGGGGAAGTTGTGCCGCAGAATGGTTAACTCCCGGACGCATGAACTGATCTGGCAAGTAGTGGTGCCAAGAAGAGACGCGGCTATGGTGCTGGAGGCATACCACAACGGAGCTGGGCACTTCGGATGGAAGAAGCTGGAGTTCCTGCTGCGTGCGCGGTTCCACTGGGTAGGCATGAGAGGAATCATCGAGAGGTGGTGCAGAGACTGTGGCCCGTGCCACCTAAGAAGGAAGGACCGTGCCAGCCAGAAGACTCCCTTGCAGCCCATCATCACCCGACAGCCACTGGAACTGGTAGCCCTGGACCATGTGAAACTGGCTCCAAGCAGATCTGGGTATGTCTACGCCCTCACAATCGTAGATCATTACTCCCAGTTCCTGGTGGTGGTCCCGGTCAAGGACTTAACGGCTCAAACAGCAGCTAGAGCTTTCCAGCAGCACTTCTGCCGTCCACACGGATACCCAGAGCAGGTGCTGACGGACCAAGGACCAGCCTTTGAAGCGGAAGTCTTCCAGGAGTTCTGTACTCTGTATGGCTGCCGGAAGATAAGAACAACACCCTATCATCCGCAAACCAATGGGCTCTGCGAGAAAATGAACCAGGTGGTGATAGATCTTCTGAAAACATTGCCCCTGGAAGAACGCAGTCTGTGGCCTGAGAAACTGCCTGATCTGGTGGACCTATACAACCACATCCTGGTAGGTTCTACCAACTGTACCCCGGCTTACCTAATGAGAGCAAGACCTGGTAAGCTTCCTGTTGATCTGGAGATGGGAGTCCTGACACCCGAGGACACTTCACCAGAAGCAGACTGGGACACAGAAAGGCAGCAGCAGTACCGGAAAGTACAGGAGAGCGTGGAGCGAAGTCTCTGTCAAGCTAGAGAAAGACAGGAGAAGACTTACAACCAGTATGCTCCTGCTGTTCCCCTGGTACCTGGAGAGCAGGTCTTGAAGAGGAAGAGATGCCTCCACAAGTTGGACGACCAGTGGGAGAAGGACCCGTACACCGTACTGCCCTCAAGCCATGAGAACCCGAAAGTCTGCATAATCAGTAAGGACGGAGGAGAAACCACAGCCATTGTCTCCCGAGATCACCTGAAGAAGTGTCCCGAACAGCTACGAAGCCCTGAAGAAGAACAAGAAGACCCTCGACCCGCAGAGGAAAGGGAAGATATGGTCAGTACTGTGCTCGGAGACTTCCCTCGGTCTTGGACTCAAGTCAATGGCGCTGTTGTGGTACCCGTCCTCACCTTCCTCCAACCAGCATCTCAAGTACCTACAGAGAAACAGGTAGAGCTGGAAGAGCAGCCGGTCCAGGAGGCAGAAGACCCCACACAAGCAGACCAGGAGGATCAACCCTCTGCTTATAGTGAGCCTGCCGTGCCCCTAGTGAGCCAAAGAGCCCGTAGACAGCTGCGCAGTTTACCTTTGACAGCTCCTACACCCCGTAGCTCAGGACCAGTCAGTCAGCTCCGTAGGTCCACTAGAGCCACTAGAGGCCAGTTGCCCGTACGTTGGAGGATCTAAGTGTTTAGACTGTTTATTTGTATTTACCTGTTTTCTGTTACCTGTAAATAATTGTGTATTTTTAGTTATTTTATAGGTGTCATTTAGGGATTATCCGGAATCCTTTGTACATATGTTTGGAGCGTAACCCAGGAAAGGACAAAGACTGTTAAGGACTCGGGGCAGGACAGACCCCTACCTGGTTACGGCTCCCGGTCTCTTGGTGAAATGGACACCTTTGTTTTCTTCAAAGACTGCACCCGGTTGCGGACATGCCGTGACCATCCTAATGTGTTCTTCTTTATTGTACTGTTTCTGTTTTTACTTGTTATGTTTTACAAAAATATGTTTAGTCCCGGAGTACTAAATTTTACTAGGGGGGAATGTGGCACCCCAGGGGTCTGGTTTCCACAGTAATAGCAATATTACGTCTGTGAGCAGGTGGGAGGTTTCCTGGTCAGACATCCTATGCATGCCACACCTCCTGCCCAGTCCTGGGAGGGGAAGAACTTCCCCTATATAAAGCTGGGGCTGAGGCAGGGTTAGAAGAGAGTGAGAGAACACAGACAGAGACACAGTCTGGTCTGTAGTGGAGCAGCTTTAGGAGCAAGAAAGATCAGGAGCTCTGTGGGAGCTGTGCTAAAAGAGATCAGGGGCTGGAAGCTGTAGAGCTCGCCCTGATTGAAGAGTTCTTACCGGACCCGGAGTCCGAGGCTGTGGGGACTAATCCTTACCCAGCAGCAGAAACCGCCCGGCAGGGGATTTCAGGTCCTCTGGCCAAGAAACCCGAAGGCACGGTCACACGCAAGGGACCAGCACCGCCGTCGTGGAGCAGAAGCTACCAGAAGGCCCCGGGTGGATCAGGGAAATGCTGTAGATATAGTATATCTTGACTTCAGCAAAGCATTTGACAAAGTATCTCACACCATCCTTATTGAAAAAATGACCAAGTATGCAATGGACCAGGCAACTGTTAGGTGGATTCATAACTGGCTTAGTGATCGGACTCAAAGGGTGGTTGTAAATGGCTTCACATCCAGCTGGATGAATGTCTCAAGTGGGGTACCACAGGGCTCCGTCCTGGGACCTGTATTGTTCAACATCTTTATCAATGATTTAGATGAAGGAATTGAGGGTAAACTGATTAAATTTGCTGATGACACAAAGCTAGGAGGGATAGCTAATACTAGAGAAGAGAGAGAGAGGATTCAAAAAGACCTAAATAAACTGGAGCAGTGGGCAGCAACCAATAGAATGGTTTTTAACAGGGAAAAATGCAAAGTACTACATCTGGGCAATAAAAATGAAAAAAGCATATACAGAATGGGAGGAATAGAGCTAAGCAACAGTACATGTGAAAAAGACTTAGGTATACTAATAGATCATAGACTGAACATGAGTCAACAGTGTGATGCAGCAGCAAAAAAGGCAAATACAATTCTGGGATGTATTAACAGATGCATACAGTCTAGATCACGTGAAGTCATTATCGGTCTTTACTCCTCTTTGGTCAGACCTCATCTGGAATACTGTGTACAGTTTTGGGCACCACATTTTAAAAAAGACATAGACAAACTGGAGCAAGTTCAGAGAAGAGCGACCAGAATGGTGACTGGTCTGCAAACCATGTCCTATGAGGAACGGTTGCAGGATTTGGGAATGTTTAGCTTGCAAAAAAGAAGACTGAGAGGAGACTTAATAGCTGTCTACAAATATGTCAAGGGCTGTCACATTGTAGAAGGATCATCTTTATTCTCATTTGCACAAGGAAAGACTAGAAGCAATGGGATGAAACTAAATGGGAGGAGACACAGATTAGATATTAGAAAAAACTTTTTGACAGTTAGGGTGATTAATGAGTGGAACAGGCTGCCACGAGAGGTGGTGAGTTCCCCTTCAATGGACGTCTTCAAACAGAGGCTGGACAGACATCTGTCTGAGATGATTTAGTGAATCCTGCTTTGAGCAGGGGGTTGGACCAGATGACCCAGGAGGTCCCTTCCAACTCTACCATTCTATGATTCTATGATTCTATGAGTCACTGGCCATACGGGTGAGCACCACACGGTACACTCAGGGACGTGGGCTACTTTTACCAGCCTCTAGCAAGGTAGCCAGAAGAGTACGATTAGTTGGGGAGGCCTACAACTCCGCCTGGCCAGGGAAGATTCCATCTGCTCACGGACTGACCAGGCCCCGATCGCTAGCCAGTACTCCGGGAGGGTCTACCTTTGCCACCAGTAAAGACCCTGAACTACACCGCACCGTCTCTGAGTGTTTCATCATCCACATCCGCTGCCCTGAGGCCATACCCCTCCCGTTGGGGGTTATACCATCCCCGCTGCACAACCGTACCACCGGCCTCAGCGGTCTGCCCTGCAGCGGCGGTCTCATGACTGCATTCAACGGGTGGCGTAGTCGAGCAATATAACATCTACTGCTAAATACTGCCGCTCAGTTTGACTCCCTGGGCACGGACCGGGTCACCGCCACGAGACTACTACCCCCATCTGATCCGGCTCCGGGTAAGCCCCCGTGCGCGCGATGCCGCACGACACAGCAGGCCCAGGGGCGCGTCAGAAGCTTTAACCCCTTTCTGACATTGTGCATAATAATACGTCCCTGTGCCCTGGGCCTTATGGACCAGGTACGTATTATTACGACACAGGCTGTGCGGGATCAATCGCCACCGGTTGTCAGCTGATTTTGACAGCTGACACCCGGCACTTTAACCCCCTAAATGCTGCGATCGCAGCATTTAGCAAGTGAGTGGAGGGACAGAAGCACCTCTGCTCTTGGATCGGAGACCCTGCGCTGTCCTCACGGGGTCCCGATCGTTGCCATGGTGACACGATGTCATCATGACGACACCTGTGTCACCAGGCACCAGCAAGTTAGTTTGACCATGCGCAGTGCATGATCAAACTAGCTTGTGTCTGCAGCACTGACAGTTTACAAGGTATAGCAGTGATCCTGCACTGCTATACCTTAGAACTGCGATCAGCCTGCTGAAAGTGAAAGTCCCATAGTGGGACAAAGTAAAAAAAGTGAAAAAAAAGTTGTAAAAATATTTTTTTTAAAAATAAAAAAATAATAAAAAAATAAAATATTATTATGAAGAAAAACAATAAGAGTACACATATTTAGTATCGCCGCATCCGGAATGACCTGATCTATAAAACTGTCCCACTAGTTAACCCCTTTAGTGAACACAGTAAAAAAAAAAGAATCAAAAAACGGTGCTTTATCATCATACCAACGAACAAAAAGTGGAATAAAACGCGATCAAAGAGACGAATATAAATAAAAATTATACCACTGAAAACATCATCTTGTCCCACAAAAAGCAAGCCACCATACAGCTCCATCAGCCAAAAAATAAAAAAGTTATAGCTCTTAGAATAAAGCGATTTTTTTCTATGAAATAGTTTTTATTGTGTAAAAGCGCCAAAACATAAAAAAAGATATAAATGCAGTATGGCTGTAAATGTACTGACCCGAGGAATAAAGCTGCCTTATTAATTTTACCACACGCAGAGCTGCATAAAAAAAACTAAAAAAACAATTACTGAATTGTTGGTTTTTGTTTATTCTGCCTCCCAAAAATCAGAATAGAAAGCGATCAAAAAATGTCACATGCCCGAAAATGGTACCAATAAAAACATCAACTTGTCCCGCAAAATACAAGCTATCACATAACTCTGTCGACCGAAATATGGAAAAATTATAGCTCTGAAAATATGGCGATGCAAAAACTAGTCTTTGCAAAAAAAAAAGTTTAGTGTGTGACAGCTGCCAAATGTAAAAACCCGATATGAATCTGGTATCACTGTAATCGCACCGACCCGAAGAATAAAGTCATCTAATCACTTAAACCGCACGAGGAACGGTGTAAATAAATAAATAAAACCAATTCTTCACCTGCTGTTGGTTTGTTCATTCAGCCTCCCAGAGTTCGCAATATGGCTCTGCCCACATTTATCCTGTGCTCTACGCTCAGCGCTTACACCGGGGTTTCCATGTAAATCTCTGAAATACGTGATCCAGACGGAGCCTCCGGCGGAAGATTCCCTGTAATGAGGCAGATGGAGGCACCGTCTGGCCTGTGATCCCACGGTGTCCGTCTTTTTATTAGGCGTGAATAAAAGTGCCGTCGGCCACAGTTTTGCGAGCCTCTGATAAAAAGAACACCGCTGAACAGAGGCCACACAGAGTCCAGAGTAATTAACAAATAAAGTAGCACACTGCAAGGCTAAGTATGTAAACATGAAATATGGAATATGAATAGCATTACTGCTGTAGAAAATAGAAATAAATGAGAAATCTTAGCACATAAATTGGCCAATTCATGTGTATCTGGCAGCCGCGGTAAGGCGTTTCTCAGTGCCAGGACCCTACCAATGTGAATACCTCTCTAAGGGACAGGTACACATGAATTGGCCAATTTATGCGCTAAGATTTCTCATTTATTTCTATTTTCTATAGCAGTAATGCTATTTATATTCCATATTTCATGCTTACATACTTAGCATTGCAGTTTGCTACTTTATTTGTTAATTGTATATGGAGGTAGCTTCTCCTAGTAAGCACCTGTTCACACCTATTTCTCGTATTAGAAGTGCCATCAGTTTTTTCTGTTTACAGAGTCCAGAGTTAGGCCGGTTTCACATGTCCTGATATTTCCAGTATCGGAAAAACCGGTACGGGAGATATACGTGTCCATGTGCACCTGTGTGGCAACCGTGTGCCGCATCAGGAGCGCACATTCCGCCACCTGGGAATCAGCAGTACAGTTACCGCTGTTCCCAATCACCGGGTGCTGAATGCTGCCCTCATCATTGTAACCTGCTGGCGCTGTGATCAGCACAACCAAGGGACAATGATGAGAGTAGTAGTCTGCTCCCGCTGTGTCCTAGTGTAAAAATAAGAATAAAATTAAAAAATCCTTATACTCACCTGCCTATCAAAGTAAAAGTGAAGTACCCATAGCTCTTTCTTACATTCAAGCATCTGATGCTGATGCTCAGTCTATGTAGATGGCATCTTAGCTGTTGCTAGGCAACTTCCTTATAAGGTGAGATGCACCTGTAAGATTCCATCACAAGATTCCATCATGACATCACTGCTATTATGACATCATAATTCACAACCACTACTTATACAAGCGTTTACACTTCAGTGTCACTTTGATACCCCGGTGTCATTGTTGTCAGTGTTTAGCTACTTATCTAGTGATATACTGATTGCGCATTTCATTGAAATGTCTGGAATTTCTCCAGACAGACTTCAGGAGTTGGCACTACTCCAGGGGATTCTTACCACCTATACCCCTAACTGTGTGCTACCACTACCCGATGGTGTCCTCAGCTTCACTTACCGGCTGGTTATGGAGCTTGTACGGGACTGCTTGACCAAATACTACCAAGGTCGTATTACCTCAGAATATCTTCAGCATTTACAGCAGAACATCAGGACATTAGTACAACAGGTAAATAGCAGACAATCTGCACAAATTATTATTATTATGTCTAGTTGGTCTCCCTTACTGTATAGTGGTATTATTGGTAGTAATAAAATTTAGACTTTCTTCAGTGTCAGGCAGGGTCATATTTGTAATAGAGATCCCCATTTTGGGAAGAGGGTGTAAAAGTGCAGCATGAGCCTGTATGATTCAAATGTCAGGGCTAGATTTCATTCCTAGTCCAGTCCTTGTCCCTTAGTAAAGACACTTCATTTAGCACCTTAATCCGGATTTCTTATAAATATGTAATTATGATTTTTATTGTGTATAACAAATATTAATAATTTATCTCAGACCATAGAACTAGCCTCACTGATTAGAAATGTAAAGTACCCACAGTTCTTTCTTACATTCAAGCATCTGGTACTGATGCACAAACTATGGTTTTGCCACCTTAACTATTGCTAGGAAACTTCCTTTCACGGTGAGATGCCCCGTTAAGATTCCATCACAAGATTCCATCACGACATCACTGCTATTATGACATCATAATTCACCACCACTAATTATACAAGTGTTTTTATGCTGTATAAATAATAATAATAATAATAATAATACAAATCAAATAATAATAATGGAATACAAGTTTATTTACAGAAAATTGTTCTTTAGATCGACACCAATATAATATATAAAATGTACCAAATGTGTAGTAATTGTAGCTGCAGATAGACAGGAGTAAAATGGTGACATAAATGGCCTCCTCCATTCTGCACTTTCTCTCATGATTTTCCTTTTGTATTTATTTCCATCTTTATAGGCTGAAGAAAAAGCCCAAAGTGGAAAATTGGCCTTTTTTAAACAACTGGCCCAAAATGTCCTGAATATACTGGAGAGTCCGGCCCGCTCACTGGAGCACCTGGTAAGGAGCCATCATCTTCTATATCACATGTCCTTGTCCCCTCCAGGCAGGCACAGGATATTTCATGACCGCCTGTCCCTGCGGCTCCATCATGTGTGATGGCAGTCTGTACTCAGCGGTGGGAGTTTGTATTTCTGCCTCTGTTTTGCTCGATCATCACAATCTTCCTTCTTGTAAATGCTGCAATTCTGATAACAGAGATCAGTTGTATATACAAGTACCTTATATATTATTGTTGATTTACTGGAGGGAGTGGCTGTGTATAGTCCGTCCAATACTGAAATTACCAGTAAATCCAATGTTTAGTCCTTCCTATCTATTGTATATGATAATTTAGTATTTGTGAAATGTTATACTAATTGTACATATTATAACCATCAGGAAACATCCGAAGGTGACTCCGAAGAGGGGCAAACCGTGAACATGCCTGACCCTAATATTAGTCAGTTAGAGCTAAAAACTGATCTGATTGAAGGTAAGCCGATCATCTAATATTTTACATTCAAATATCCAGATATTATAGAGAATGGCAGAGAATATGTAGATTTACTCTTCATTCCCTGTAATGGAGAGGGATCATGTAATTCTACTTCACGCCTGTGTGGTCTTCTCGGCTCCAAAATGAGGGTCATAGATCCCCAATCATGTAATTGTTCAAAAATACCATATTTTGAAGACTATAAGATGCACCGGACCATAAGAAGCAGGTGAAATTTTGGAGCGGAAAATAGGAAAAACATTTTTTTAATAAAATGGTGGAGCAACTTATAATCCAATTTTGTGGTAACTTTTCTAGGGGAAAGGCGGCGGAAAGATGGCAGCAGCAGGAGTGGGGCGATGCTGCACTGAAGTCCCTGCACTTCCATGGTTTTCAATCTGGTGGACCTTGGGAAAATCTCCACCGGAGGTGGCGCATGCACAGATTGAGATCTCGGGAGACAAGATCTCAATCTGCATGCGCCATCTCCAGAATCCATTTTTCCGAAGTCCACCACACTGAAAATCATGGAAGTGCGGAGTCTCCGGCGACATTTTCTGAAAGCCCAGGGGCCGCTGCATCCTTGCACCGCCGAACACCCCCTCCTCCCAGCCTGGGGCCCACAGCATCGCCCCACTCCTGCCGCCGCCAGCTTCCTGCAGCAGTGACCCTGCGTCCTGGGGCCTCGCTTCACCGCAACCCCCCCCCCCCCTCAGTAAGCTACGTTGGGATAAGACGCACCCCCATTTTACAGAAAAAAGTGTGTCTTATAACTTGAAAAATACGGTAATCAGATCCTGAACAATCGCCCAGTGTATCTATCTCTGGATGTGCCATAAATACTGTATATTTAGTATGTGCAGAATACCAGATATCTAGTTTTTATATCATTTACAGAGATCTTGTCATGTCCTTCATTATATGGATGTGTTATATATTAAGTACTGATATAGACTGATACATGACATCTTTTCATTATTTTATCATTATTTTAGAAATAACTGTGTCGACGGCCAGTACTGATGGTGGAATATGTGAGACACCAGAGATCCACGAATCTGCCAGTGTAAGTATCAGAGGAGACGTCTGTTTATCATCAGATAACGGGGTATGAATTACACATATAATATTATACCCCAGATGACAATGGGATATCTTTGCTTTTATGTAGATCAGATCTATTGTGAGTAATGATGGCATTGTTATTCTGCCTCTTCTGTGTGATGCCCCTTATCATACCCTGCAGTACAGTGATATCTATGCATGGGGAATATCCCCTTAAAATATAATACTGTCTGTGGAGGGTCCGGCTTGCATCATGTCCTCTACATCTGCTGCAATGTAATCAGCGTGGACATAATATAGAGGAGAAGTTCCTGCATCTGGAGCTTTTATTTTCCTGCAGATTCTATGTCTTAATGTCATTTCTTATTATTTCTAGGCCTTGACCGGATCATTGAACTTGGAGACAAGTCCTAGTAAGACCGACTTTAAACCAATCAAACTGATCAGCAGTGGAGCTTATGGGTGAGCTTTATGTTTGCATAATATACATTTCCTAGTATTCCTTATGACAATGCTTCTGTCTCTGTGCCCAGCCCGTACAACAGAGAAATGCTCTGAGTCCATACTGTCCACAAGAGATGAGCGAATCAGGCAAAATTCTAATTTGCTTGTTCACGTGGACTTGTGAAAATACGATTCAAGGAGAAATTAATGTCCCTTATTATGCTCTGGGGCCTCACCAGGCCCCAGAACATAATAAGCATAAGAAACATACTTATACTCCCCTTACTGCTCAATTCTCTAGCCCCTCCACTTCTCACCGTCACCCGTCCGGTCCTCACTGCCTCTTCAGTTTGCCACCGCTCACGCTATGCAAGGACTTCAGGCTTTGAGAAGGTCTGAGAGAGTTCTATGCAAGAGCATAAAAAGTCACAACATTGTGACACCGTGACTGTTCTTGCGCTTGTGCATAATCCTCCCAGATCTCATCAATGTTGGAAGTCCCGTCCCAGTATGAGAGGCATTTGGATTTCAGCATTAGCAGCAGAGATTTGAGGATGCGGCAAGGAACGGACGGTTGAGGCGGAGGGGCCGTAGAAGTGAGTATAAAAATTTGTTTATTTTTAAACTTTTTTATGGCCTTTCAAGATTTTGAAAATGGTGGCCAACGCTTGACATTTTGCTAAATCCATGAGTAAGCAAATTACAAAAAACAAAACAAACAAAAAAACAAAACGCCATTTTGGTGAATGCAGAATTTTGCAAAATCTGAGTAGAATTTAATTCCACTCAAATGTGTTAGCTCATGTCTACTGGCCACATCTATATGTCATTATTTAGGTCAGTTAGGACGTGACATAGATGAGGACCTCGCATAGGTCATCATTTATGTTGTGTAACTTGATGGATTTCTACATGGATTTCTAGTGACATCTAGTAGTAACCAGACAATCATGTGATGAGGTTTATAGACAAAATGTTAGTAAGAATTCATTATAAATCATGGATTTTCCTTCTCTCCAGAGCCGTCCACTTAGTGCGACACAAATACACAAGCCAGCTATTCGCTATGAAGAAGCTGGACAAGGAGAACGTGAATATTCCAAGAAGACTTGAACGTGCCTTTCTAGAGAGGGACATCCTAACATTTGCTGATTGTCCATTTGTGGCCTCCATGTTGTGCTCCTTTCCAACTCCTCATCATCTGTGTATGGTCATGGAGTATGCAGCAGGTAAGTCATATCCATTGTGCCTATATCCAGCCTCAATCTGCTTATCTCTAGCATCTTCTCCATAATCTGAATGTGACCACATGGACGGATACATGTCCATACTGCATTTACTATAAGTTATCTGTTACCAAGATGCCAGGAAAATCATTATCTCTGTGAAAGTCTCTGGTGAATGTCCTCACTGAGAATGGCAAAAATATCCACTGAGGATAAAAGGAGGATTTGACTCAATTCTAACAGTTTGTATAGATGAGCATTTCACAGAGTAATGAATAAGAGGCTTGTAGATGAGGCACGGCTCTGTCTTTTTATATTGGGTCACTCTGCTTTATACGCTCTACATTAGGCCTCTTTCACGCTTCAGTATTTCTGGTACGTGAGGTGACAGTTTACCACACGTACTGGAGACACTGACACATGTGCGCACATGTCAGTGTTTCCACGGACCGTGTGTCCATGTGATCCACACGTAGACATGTCTGTTTTTGGCCAGCAGGACGGATCACACAGACCCATTCAAGTCAATGGTTCAGTGTAAACACATACCGCACACGGATGCCATCCGTGTGACATGTGTCGGCGCCTGGGAATTAGCGATAAAGTTAGCGCCGGGTGCTAAACGCTGCCCTCATCATTGTCCCCTGCCGGTGCTGCGATCAGAACCAGCAGGGGTTAATGATGAGGGTTGTCTTCTCCCAGTGTATTTCTACCTGTAAAAATAAGAATAAAAAAAAAATCTATACCCTCACCTGTCCTAAATGTCCCCCACTGTAATCCATGAGACCGCTCAGCAGAGGAGCCGGGGAGAATGACTCCTGCAGCGAGCGGCCCCGAATCTGCGCTGAGCTCAGCGAGCGGTGTCCTGTCACTCACTGAGCTCAGCTGAGGTCTGGCGTCGCTCGCTGCAGGAGTCATTCTCCCCAGCTCCTCTGCTGAGTAGTCGCATGGATTACAGCAGGAGATACTTAGGACAGGTAGGTGAGTATAAGGGTTTTTTTTTATTTTATTCTTATTTTTACAGGTGGAGACACCGGGAGCAGACTACAACTCTCATTATTAACTCCTGCTGGTGCTGATCGCAGTGCCGGCAGGGGAAAATGATGAGCGCAGCGTTCAGTACCCGGCTTTTGGGAATAACGCTAACTGTACACTGATTCCCAAACGCCGGTACGTGTGCTCCTGATGCGGCACACGGACATCTCCGACACAGGTTTTTCCGGTACCAGAAATATCCGGACGTGTGAAACCGGCCTTATACAGTATATAAAGCAAAACCACAAATGAGACTGCTGACACCTTTAACTAATTATATATTTATTTATTGCAAGATACATAGTATATATAGCTCATACTTTTTTGGCCAGAATAGTGTCTCTTTTTTGTATGAGTTACCTTGTTATTTTTAAATATTTATTCCACGTGACTAATAAAGATTCATGCTTTTATATGGGATGTTGCTTCATTGCACTTATTTGTGCAGCTCTTGCACCTTTGTGGTTTTGCTTCATAGACATTTAGTGCAGTCCTAGTTACTATTCGGGTATGCTCCAATGGAGGGTTTTTTGCATTATTATACAGTATATCTCTGTGTATGACGTCCTGCCCCAATGTCTCCGCTCATTTCTCCTTCACACTCCTCATGTGTCATTTACATTGTAACAAACCCTCTCCTGTCATATTTGCTTTCTGCTGTAGGAGGAGACTGTGGCAGTTTTATGAAGAACTATGGGTGTTTACCTGTCCCCTTGGCTCGTCTGTACATTGCAGAAACGGTTCTAGCTGTGGAATATCTGCACAGCTATGGTGTAATGCACAGAGACCTGAAGCCTGAAAAGTAAGTGACACTTGTAGTATAAGAAAGGGGAAAAAAGATATCGTTTATTATACAATCTATTTGCAACTTGGGGCTGACATCCTCTTTTTTTCACAGCCTCCTGATAACGTCAACTGGTCATATTCAAGTTACAGATTTTGGGCTTTCCAAACTCTGCCTCATGAGACCAACATCAGAGATCTACAAGGCTCCAATTGAGGACATCACCAGAGAGTTCCATGATAAGGAGGTAGGCAGGAACTTGTTCTTTACTCATCTCCTCCATTTCTCCTTCTCTTATACTTTCTCATCTAGAAAACGTTTCCACTGATGTTATTTGTCACAATTATGTTCTCTGATCATTATCTCATTCCTCTGTTTTTTCCAGATTGCTGGCTCCCCTCATTACATAGCCCCAGAAGTTATCTTAAAGGAAGGCTATGGAAGGCCAGCTGACTGGTGGTCAATTGGGATCATCCTATATACATTTCTTGTAGGACGTGTACCATTTTATGGGCCTTCCAAATATGACATTTACAGCCATATTGTCAGGGGTAAGTAAAATAATCTGATTGCTGTGTAATGTCATTGTTATTTGAATAGATTAGTTGTGTGATTTAGTTACTTTTGTTAATATAAAAGATTTTTGTTTTGATAAAATAAATTAAGATGTTTCATTTTCTGTAATATTTGCTTTTTACATAACAGATGACATATATTGGAAACTTACTAATTCGGCTTTTCCAGCCACAGCTCGGGATATCATCATTGAGCTGCTCAGAAAAGATCCAGCACAAAGACTTGGGACAGGTAATGTATATAATACTATTATTAATGACTTATTACACCTCTGTGAACAGAAAATGAATAATGAGGATCAGCACTGAGGTTTTGTTCTCTACCAGCTTGGCCATTCCCCATTCTTCATGCTAAGACTTTCAGTACATCTACTTCACTTCGGCTCTGTTACGTCAACCGTTCAGATTAACGCCCCCTTCACACGTCCGTATAAAATCAGTACTGAAACCAGTACCGGAAAAAAACAGTACTAGTGTCATCAGTGTTTTGAATCAGTGTGCCATCAGTGTGCCATCAGTGTTTTTCCGGTACGGCAAAGAAAAAGAAATGATAAAGTATCTCTTATACTTTGTAATGTTAAACAGATACAGCGTAAGGAAGGCACACAAATGGCACACGGATGCCATCTGTGTGATGTACGTGTTTTTCAGGGTCCCATAGACTTGTATTGGCACTTGTCATCTGTGCTGCCACAAAAAAACAGCAGCATAGATGATAATGGGTACGGGTGGCATACGTGAAAGAAAAATGGATGCCACATGTAGTGCAAACACGGATATGTGTAGGAGGCCTAAGAAACTTGTCTCTTTGACAATAACTATATCACTATTCATTGTTTTCCTTTTCAAGGAGGAGCAAATGAGATCAAATTTCATCCATTCCTGCGTAACTTAGATTTTGACAACCTTCTAAGTCAGAAGTCGCTGTTCATTCCTGATCTTGAGTCAGAAGAGGATACCATCTACTTTGACAGTAAGTAGAATGAGACATCATCTGCAGAAAGCTGCTGTGTGTCTTGTATTTCATTTTAAGTGAGAATCAGTCCCCACCTTGATTCATGATCAAATGGTGACTGTTCAGGACAAAGTATTATGCTAATAATCTCGATTAACTCTTGTACTTTTCAGCTCGATGTAGCAGACATCAACATATTGATTCAGATGAGGGGGACACAAGTGAAGATAATGACTGGCCGGAAAGCCAAAACTTTCTATCATCTTCGCATAGGCTTTCTAAAGTAAGTATGTGACCAATAAGATCCATACAACCTGTAATTAAAATAAAATTGTAAAATATTAAAATATTTTTTTTTCCTCTTTGTATTAGCTCTGTTCCATCCATACCAAGATGATGAACAATGAAGAACCCAAGTCACCTCCAGGGTATTCACCAGAAAGTGCAAAACAGTCAGACATGTGAGCAAATTATTTTTATGGGGTCCATTCTGATATGTGTTCACAACACCAAATTCAAGACGAGTGTAAGTCGATACTAAATCCAGTATCGATGACCACATGATTGCTGATCACCATGTTTCTGACTTGTGATAACGCTGGTGATGAAAGTTGATAACTATGACCAGCTTTAATTTCCAGTTCATTACAGGAAAATAAATATTGCTAGTGATTCTCCATTCTTGCTGGTAGAAGAGGGTCTTGAGCACAGCATCCCCTTCATGTTATTCAGATGTCCTAATGGGCTTTGCAGACAGGTGTTGTATCCGTATCTATTGTTTTCACTTGTAATTTATATGTTTTTCTTCTACCAAACAGACAGAAAGATTCTCCCCCCTCTAAGTCTGAAGACAACCAGACGCAGAAAGATTCTCCCCCTTCTAAATCTGATGACAACCAGACACAGAGAGATTCTCCCCCCTCTAAGTCTGAAGACAACCAGACGCAGAAAGATTCTCCCCCTTCTAAATCTGATGACAACCAGACACAGAGAGATTCTCCCCCCTCTAAGTCTGATGACAACCAGACGCAGAAAGATTCTCCCCCTTCTAAATCTGATGACAACCAGACGCAGAAAGATTCTCCCCCTTCTAAATCTGAGGATGACAACCAGACACAGAGAGATTCTCCCCCCTCTAAGTCTGATGACAACCAGACGCAGAAAGATTCTCCCCCCTCTAAATCTGATGACAACCAGACGCAGAAAGATTCTCCCCCCTCTAAGTCTGATGACAACCAGACGCAGAAAGATTCTCCCCCCTCTAAATCTGATGACAACCAGACGCAGAAAGATTCTCCCCCCTCTAAATCTGATGACAACCAGACGCAGAAAGATTCTCCCCCCTCTAAATCTGATGACAACCAGATGCAGAAAGATTCTCCCCCCTCTAAATGTGATGATGATAAGCAGAGGCAGAAAGATTCTTCCCCCTCTAAATCTGATGACAACCAGACGCAGAAAGATTCTTCCCCCTCTAAGTCTGATGATGACAAGCAGTGTTTCACTGCTGAAGGCAGACAGTCATCCATATTGTCAGGTATGTATAGCTCTATAGGTCATTCTATTGCAGCCTGTGTCAAAAAGTGTAATGTGAAAACAGCCCAACATTTCATTTTATAAAAATCCTCACTCTTAGGCTGTGTGCCCACGATGCGTTTTTCAAGCGTTTACGCTGCGGAATTTCTACAGCGTAAACACTTGGGAAACGCTTGGTAAACCTTCCCCCATGGTCTCCAATGCAATTCCGCACTTTCAATGCCCATGCTGCGTATTTTTCCGCAGCGTTTATGCTGCGCTCAAAAATACGCAGCATGTCCATTAATTTTGCGGACGCGCAGCGTAATCGCCGCCATTGACTTGCATTAGAACGCGCTAATTCCGCAAGACTGCATCTGTACTTGCGTAATTGGCGCTTTCTAATGTGCGGATGGTACCCAAGTCTGGAGGAGAGGAGACTCTCATCCAGACCTGGGTACCATAGAATCTGTAAAGAAAAGAATTTAAAATAAAAAATAAAGCTTATAATCACCTTCCGATGTCCTCCCAGTGTTTTGTCCACGCCGTCCGGTCTCTTGCAATGCTCGCGCTGTTGTGAAGGACCTGTCATGACGTCACTGAGTCATGTGACCCATCACATGACTCAATGACGTCACCGCAGGTCCTTCACAGCACCGCGAGCATTGCAAGAGACCGGACGCAGCAGAGATGACACCGGGAAGACACCGGAAGGTGAGTATAATCTTTTTTTTTTCATTTTTTACCATTCTTATTCTTTTTTTTAACTATTACTCGGTCACACTATATAAATCCATGCCGGTTGCATGGATTTAAATAGTGTGACCAACTTGTCAAGCACTTTTCCAAGTGATGCTCAAAATCGTTTGGAAAACTTCTTGAAAAAACGCATGCGAAAGCGCATGTAAAAATGCTGAAAAAACGCTTCTCTCTGGCAGAAAAAACGCATGTAAATCTGCATGTAAATCTGCATACGTTTTTTTCTGCCAGAGAGAGGCAAAAACGCTCTGCATCAAATCTGCTACGTGGGCACATAGCCTCATAGGTTATAATTTTTAATGCATAAGAAGCCATTCAGTCTTCTGCCAAACTGATTCTGAATACTGCACCCATGGCTCCATCTAGGCCTATACTGATCCTTATCACCTTAAGAATGCACTGAGGTTTTAGCTAACTTATTTTAAGATATTACTTGTAGGATGCCGCAGTGTTATCATGTTAATAAGGGGACATAGTTCCCTGGCTAGACACCACATATCGGAAAACCTACAGGTTTCATATTAATCAGTTCACAAGGCAATCTAATTCTCAGACCCTCAGGTGGTTTTATGTATATATGACATATTCTCTCTATTATGGTGCAATAATCAATTACCGGGACTACAGGGTACAAGAATAACAGAATTCTATATAAAGATACAAAGCTAATCTTTTAGGAGTTTATAATATACATCTTTTTCTTGTTTTTTTTATCAGAATCACCAGTTCAGGGGAAAAGAAAATCTGCATCGAAAGATCGACAAAAAACAGAGAAGGTAGAAGAGAGAAGAAGTAGAAGAGGTAAGTGTAACAATAAGCTCCATGTTGCATGATGTCAGTCAGTGAGAAGGAGTCATGTGGAGCAGATATTATCTGTAGGATTACTGACAATGACCCCGTACATCTGTATGGATACGACTCCTCTATCATCCTGTCACAGTGACACTACAGTAGTATCCTCTAATACATACATGTCAAACTCTGGCCCGTGGACCAAACCTGGCCCGCAGGGTGGTTATATTTGACCCACGACAACAGAACCACCACCACTATTTGGGGCCATTATTCTGTATGGAGGACAATGTGGGGCCCATTATACTGTACGGAGGACTATGTGGGGCCATTATTCTGTATGTAGGATTATGTGGGGTCCAAGTTTTTCATTTTGGCCCTCTGTGTGTTTGAGTGTGACATCCCTGCTCTAATATGTAGTCCCATTACTTACATTAGTTATGTCTCTTTGTCTCCTCTCACAGGTTCCACCTTCCGCCGGCTGATATCATCTTGCCGGCGTGGATTATCCAGAGTTGCTCGCTCCATCAGACAAAGCTGCATATTTGCTCCCTGTCATCGGAGCAACACAAACATCTCAATGTGAAAAACCCTTCATGTCTAGTGCCTAGTACAGCATGTCCACCATTAAAGATGCACCTGTGTGGAAGGACTTGTACCATCTACCTGTGGCCTTCTGACCAGCAAGTAACATCTGCAGAAGAAGGCCCTCCAAGAACATCTCTTCATTCTTCCATGTAATTCTTAATAAAAAAAAAACTAAAAAGAATCATTTCAAATTGATTAATGTCCCTTTGCATTTAATGTAATACTACTGACATTTATGGCATATCAGTACTAAACATCATATATGTCTGATGAGAGAATATCGTTTCCATGTTTCATGTTAATCCTCTAATCCTCAGCCAAAAGTGGAAGAGAAGACCAGTGATTCTGTTACATCTACGAATGACAGTCAATCCAGGGAAAAACACCTTCTGATCCATACATTTTTCAGGCACTCTGATCCTTTTACCTTCATGTGGCTCTACTTAAGGTTTATGTATAAGAACCAGTTGGATTCAGTACTGGGCATCCTGGGGGTCCCAGCAGCCACATCCCAATTGTTCAACTAAAAAAGACATACTGTATTATAGTGTGATATATATATATATATATACACACTGTGTGCAGAATTATTAGGCAAATGAGTATTTTGATCACATGATACTTTTTATACATGTTGTCCTACTCCAAGCTGCATAGGCTTGAGAGCCAACTACCAATTAAGTAAATCTGGTGATGTGCATCTCTGTAATGAGGAGGGGTGTTGGCTAATGACATCAACACCCTATATAAGGTGTGCTTAATTATTAGGCAACTTCCTTTCCTTTGGCAAAATGGGTCAGAAGAGAGATTTGACGGGCTCTGAAAAGTCCAAAATTGTGAGATGTCTTGCAGAGGGATGCAGCAGTCTTGAAATTTCCAAACTTTTGAAGCGTGATCACCGAACAATCAAGCGTTTCATGGCAAATAGTCAACAGGGTCGCAAGAAGCGTGTTGGCCAAAAAAGGCGCAAAATAACTGCCCATGAATTGAGGAAAATCAAGCGTGAAGCTGCCAAGATGCCATTCACCACCAGTTTTGCCATATTTCAGAGCTGCAATGCTACTGGAGTATCAAAAAGCACAAGGTGTGCGATACTCAGGGACATGGCCAAGGTAAGGAAGGCTGAAAAACGACCACCTTTGAACAAGAAGCATAAGATAAAACGTCAAGAATGGGCCAAGAAATATCTTAAGACTGATTTTTCAAAGGTTTTATGGACTGATGAAATGAGAGTGACTCTTGATGGGCCAGATGGATGGGCCAGAGGCTGGATCAGTAAACGGCAGAGAGCTCCACTCCGACTCAGATGCCAGCAAGGTGGAAGTGGGGTACTGGTATGGGCTGGTATCATCAAAGATGAACTTGTGGGACCTTTTCGGGTTGAGGATGAAGTGAAGCTCAACTCCCAGACCTACTGCCAGTTTCTGGAAGACAACTTCTTCAAGAAGTGGTACAGGAAGAAGTTGGTATCGTTCAAGAAAAACATGATTTTCATGCAGGACAACTCTCCATCACATGCATCCAACTACTCCACAGCGTGGCTGGCCAGTAAAGGTCTAAAAGAAGAAAAAATAATGACATGGGCCCCTTGATCACCTGATCTGAACCCCATAGAGAACCTGTGGTCCATCATAAAATGTGAGATCTACAGGGAGGGAAAACAGTACACCTCTCGGAACAGGGTCTGGGAGGCTGTGGTGGCTGCTGCACGCAATGTTGATCGAAAACAGATCAAGCAACTGACAGAATCTATGGATGGAAGGCTGTTGAGTGTCATCATAAAGAAAGGTGGCTATACTGATCACTAATTTTTTGGGTTTTTGTCTTTGCATGTCAGAAATGTTTATTTCTATATTTTGTGCACTGATATTGGTTTACCTGGTGAAAATAAACAAGTGAGATGGGATTATATTTGGTTTTTATTAAATTGTCTAATAATTCTGCACAGTAATAGTTACCTGCACAAACAAATATCCTCCTAAGATAGCCAAATCTTAAAAAAACCACTCCAACTTCCAAAAATATTAAGCTTGGATATTTATGAGTCTTGTGGGTTGATTGAGAACATAGTTGTTGATCAACAATAAAAATAATCCTCTAAAATACAATTTGCCTAATAATTCTGCACACCGCGTATATCTATATATATAATCGTCTTATCCCGTCTGTCTGTCTGTCTGTCTGTCGGGGAAATCCCGCGTCACTGATTGGTCCAGCAGCGGCCAATCAGCGACGCGGGATTTCAGAAAAAAGATGGCGGCCGTTAGAGGCTCATCTGCGGGACGGAGCTCAGCGGCGATGCAGCCGGGAGATGACTGGCGCGAGGCTCTCATCTCCCGGCCGCTAGCAGCAGAAGAACCCCGACCGGCGAGCAGCCGCTCATCTCCCGGCTTCTCGCAGCGGAAGTAGCCGCACAGGCAGTGGCGTTGACCTCCATGCGGCTAGGGTGTCAAGGGAGGACCGGGGAGCGGCGCTGCGGGTTGGGATACTTCTGCTGTGAGAAGCCGCTCATCTTCCGGCTTCTCGCAGCGGAAGTAGCCACACAGGCAGCGGCGCTCCCCGGTCCTCACCAATACGATTCTGCTCCCCGGTCCTCACCTATACGATTCGCTGATTGGTCGCGGTCTCTGGCCGCGACCAATCAGTGATCTTGGCGCAAAAGTTAAACACCGCTGTGCTGATTGGTCGCGGCCGCTGCCCGCGACCAATCACCGATTTGGACGCCACATTTAAATAGCGGCCACGACCAATCACCGATCTTGGCGCAACATTTAAACACTGCTGTGCTGATTGGTCACAGACGCTGCCCGCGACCAATCAGCGATTTTGGCGCCAAATTTAAACACTGCTGTGCTGATTGGTTGTGGACGCTGCCCGCGACCAATCAGCGATTTTGGCGCCAAATTTAAACAATGCTCTGCTGACTGGTCGCGGATGCCAGCCACGACCAATCAGTGAGATTGGCGCCAAATTTATACAACGCTCTGCTAATTGGTCGCGGACACCAGCCACGACCAATCAGCGAGATTGGCGCCAAATTTAAACAATGCTCTGGCGCCAAATTTAAACAACGCTCTGCTGATTGGTCGCGGCCGCCAGCCGACCGCGACCAATCAGCGAGATTGGCGCCAAATTTAAACACCACTCTGCTGATTGCGCCCAGTCGGCCGCATACATATTCTAGAATACCCGATGCGTTAGAATTGGGACACCATCTAGTATATATATAAATATATTCACTTGTGGAAAACCCTTTTAACTAGGGCTGTGGTGTCAGTAAGTCAAATTTCCAACTATAATAATTACTAATACCAAATATACTGCAACAAATAATAGTAAATATTCAGCAATTTATGCATGAAAATAATTTATAATATACAATATTAACAATATATAAGTATTTACATTTTTTTCTACCTGCAGTTGGAGTTGGTACGTTCTTCTGATACTAACTCCACAGCTCGGCTTTTCCTTCTTTCCTGCTCCTCTAACATAAAAGTACAGCAATTAATTACAAGTTAATCATTTAAATGCTGCTGTCAATCTCTGACAGCAGCACGTAAATGTAACCAGTGCCACTGCTTCCATTTACCAGCTCCCATCTGTGCCCTGTGACATGATCTCGGGGGCTGATGGGTCACTAGGACAGTGAGGGCCCTGTGCCCGCTGTCTTGGTGCTCCTCTGGAGCTCATCTATATGCTGAGCTTCAAAGGAGACCGAGATTTAGGCTACCGTCCCACTATCAGTATTTGGTCCAATTTCACCACAAATGGATTTTTTTCCCCATTTTTAGTACATTGAATAGTAAAATGAATCATTCAAAACTACAAGTAACCCCAAAGTCATGCCAGTTTCCATGGCCCAGAAGATTCTCTGAAGGAAGAGTGTCATTGGGTGACTGCTTCTTTGGTAAATACCATAAACATTAGCACTTAAAAAGGTCCATATGTCTGGAACCGTATAGATGATTTCGAAAGAAACAAAAAAAAGCTCAGTGATAAGAAACAGATGATGGTTATTAATGGAACACACTAACTGGGTCACATTTAAAAGTGGTGTACCCCAGGAGTCAGTATTGGGACTTCTATTCAATACAATTATTAATGACCTTTTGGGGGGTATACAGAGTAAAATTTCAATATTTTCAGATGATCGTAAACTCTGCAAGGTTATCAGTACATAGGAGGATAATGTAATATTACAGAGGGATTTATGTAAGCTTGAGGTTTGGGCTGAAAAATGGCAATTGAAGTTTAATGTAGATAAATGTTCTTGCGTGGGACAAATTACAATGTACAATTATGTACTAAACACTGGGAAAACCATCACTGGAAAAGACTTGGGTGTATGGGTGGACAGCAAACTCAACTTTAATAACCAGTGCTAGGCCGCTGCTGCCAAGGCAAATAGAACCATGGAAGCATTAAAAGAGGCATAGATGCTTATGATAAGAACATAGTTTTGTCTGTATACAAGTCACTAATTCAGCCACATTTAGAATACTGTGTATAATTTTGGTCTTTGGTGTATAAGACGGACATAGTTGAACTAGGACGTATGCAGACAAATGCAACCAAGGTTATTAAGGGAATTGGTGCACTGCAATTCCAAGACAGGTTATCAAAGTTAGGGTTATTCAGTTTGGAATAATGAAGGTTTAAGGGCGATCTTATTACAATGTACAAATATAAGAAGAAACAGTATAGAGATCTTATTAAGGAACTTTTTACATATAGACCTACAACGATGACAAGGAGGCACCCTCTCCTACTAGAAGAAAGATGGTTTCTCAGTCATCATAGATGGCGATTCTTTACTCTAAGAATAGTGAAATTACGGGACTTTCGGGAACATAAACATCACAGTAAAAGATAATGCCTTACCAACACCAGGTCAGATTACCAGTGCACCGCAGGATGCAGCAAGCCTCCATGATAAAGGCGGGGGCAGCACATGTGCAAAATACTAATGCCGACAGCCACTCACTAACCTACCAATTCTTGGAGGGGGTGGCTGTGTAGTATTATGCATGCACACCGATGGAGTTGTGAGCTTGCGTATTTTGGCCAAAATATCGTCCAATACCTCATGTGGTGTACTTATCTTATATACTATTTTTCATCTTTTTTGCACATCTTTTTGCAGGATGCAGCCAGGCCTCTTTAGTGTTGGCTGGGTGAATTGGGGCGTCTGTCCTGTGGGGGTGCATGTATATAGTTCTGGGCAACCCGCCTGATCTAATACTATGGGCGTCATCAATACGCTGCAAGCAAGACATCAATAGGCTGCAAGCCAGACACTGTGTATCACACATATCTGTGTGACTGGCGCCCTATGCAGACTCCATCGGTGTGCATGTATAATACTACACAGCCACCCCCTCCATGAATTGGTAGGTTAGTGAGTGGCTGTCTGCATCAGTATTTTGCACATGTGCTGCCCCCGCCTTTATCATGGAGGCTTGCTGCATCCTGCAGTGCATTGGTAATCTGACCTGGTGTTGGTAAGGCATTATCTTTTACTGTGATGTTTTTTGAAATTATGTCCAATGTTCACCATTTTTAATATTCAGACTTTCGGGAACATCATATTGTAATTGTTGATTTACTAAACAAGTTCAAGTATGGCCCGGATGCTTTTGTTGAAAAATATATTACAGGTTATGGGAACTAGATTCTGTGATAGGACGTTCATCCAGGGAACTAGTCTAATTGCCATTAGTGGAGTTGGGAAGGATTTTTTCGTTAATAGGGGGCAATTAGCATCTGCCTCATGGGTCTTTTGCCTTCCTTTGTATCAACATGTTAGGTTATAGGTAGAACACAATGGATGTCTTCTTTCAATGTACTGTGTGGGGAAATGTATTGTCAGGGGGAATCATACTGTACATCATGCTGTGTGTAATAGGACCGTGGGGGCATCATATTGAGTGTGATAGCCACTGTGGGGCCATGAAAGTGGTATCATACTGTGTGTAGGCATATATGAGGAATTGGACTAGATTAGAATACTGGCATTCGAGAAAGAATGTCACACCGATTGTACTCCCGGGATTATGGTGTGCTGTGTAATAATATATGGTAGCAGGACCCCTCTAGTCTTCATTCCAGGTATACTAACTGCTCAGTGTTACATTGATTTGGTCGTGGAACCAGTGATATGGACATTTCTTAAACGTGCCTCAGTAACTATTTTTCAACATGGAAATGTTAAGCTACATGTTGCAGGTGCTACTGTGAGCAGCATGCTTGACTTAAACATGATACCATGGCCAGAAGCATCTCCGGATTTGACTCCCATCAAGCACTTCATTGGTCGAGCATTGCAAAAGGAGTTGCCGTCAGCAGATCTTGATGATTTGTGTGCCCAAGTGCATTCATTATTCCTCTCTGCTCTGCCTTGCTCACCGCTCCGGCGGTTCCTCTCTGCTCTGCCTTGTCCACCGCTCCGGCGGTTTCGCCCTGCTCTGCCTTGCTCACCGCTCTGGCGGTTCCTCCTGCTCTGCCTTGCCCACCGCTCCGGCGGTTTCGCCCTGCTCTGCCTTGCTCACCGCTCTGGCGGTATCTCTCTGCTCTGCCTTGCCTACCGTTCCAGCGGTTCCTCTCTGCTCTGCTTGTCTACCGCATCTGCGGTTCTGTTCCTGAATCCCAGTTTGTACTGGACCCTATCCAGCCTGCGCTCCAACCTGCTAGTGCCTCCCTGTCTGCACTCCAGCCGTGTTTGCCAGTACCCCCCTGTCTGCATACCAGCCGTGCCTTGCCAGTGCCCTCCTGTCTGCATACCAGCCGTGCTTGCCAGTATCCTCTTGTCTGCACTCCAGCCGTGCCTGCCAATACCCAACTGTCTGTGTGCCAGCCTAACCTGCCCGTTCCTGCATTCCCCGGTGTGGGTCAACAGCTGTG